>NC_061820.1:18811196-18841196 GCF_019202785.1 Penaeus chinensis
TATATATGTATGTATATGTGCAAATATATATATAGACGCACGCACGCACGCACGCACGCACACACATATTTATATATGCAGTGGGCGCCGAAAATACTAGGACCTACCCTCATTATTGGAGGCAAATGTACGCTTTATGTTTTTATTGTGCCAGTAACTTGGTAGCATGTCAGTAACCGTCTATGTATGCTATTGGAAGGAAGATGTACCACTCTTTTCCGTTTCTCATTTTTTGCCCTCTTCTTTGTCGTCTTTCCATACCCAACCTGGCAGGTCAAGATGCATGCCACGCAACTAACCGATGTGGAAAAAAAACGTAATAATGAGGAAGATTGGGAGAGGGAAGTCCAATGTCATTTGCATACTTGTTGCCATGCGTGAGTTGCCAATAAATGCCATTCCTAAAAATAAGAAGCAGTCTGGAAGATCCAGGAAGAGAACACTATTTACTGAACAACTTCTTAAATTAGTTGTGAACAAGGCTGACAGCAAATGATCTCAAGAAACGTCACTCCAATCTCCTTAAAGACGTCGCCATTTGAACTATCCACCACTACCTCAAACATCGCTTTGCCTCATGGCAGAACCCATACCACTAATGACATCCTGTGGTATCAGTAGAGGTATGTGGCTTTTGCTAAAAAACACAAGGACTGGTCAGTAGAAGGTCCTCTGGTCCAATAACAACAGTTTCCAAGTCGTGACTTCTCACAGACTGGGTGTACTTCATCCCCTCAGATGTAATCGGTACGAGCCCAGGTACACCATTATAACAGTGAAGCACAGTGCTTATGTAAAAATTAGGGTTGTTTCAATGGGAATGTTGGGAGGGGTGGATTCTACTTCTTGCCTAAGAATGTGACCATGAATGGAGATCGCCGCATCCAATTTCTGAAGGAGTACATGTTAACCCAACCACTACGGGGTTATGTTCTGCCCTTTGTATTTTTTTTTTTTTTTTTTTTTTTTTTTTTTAATGTTGTTACGTACAGATGGCTCCACATGTGCTCAGCCAGCAAGGAATCTTTCAGTAGGCCCTAGTGACCGTACCAAATTTCCCTTTCCTTTGGGAAAGTCGATATCGATACTATTATTATTGTTATTAATGTTGTGATTAAATTGTTATCAAAATTTCGGTAACATTTAAAGAAATAATGCAAAAGATTATATAAATCATCCAAAAGTCGAGGAAAAGGGTAAACTGGTAAAATAGGTAGAACTTATAACTGACTCCTTGGTGACTAAGCATCTATGTGCAAATACAATAAATAAACTTGTATTACAGTGGGCATGGCATGTATTCTTGCCATACGTGCCCGTGCCGATTGGGTTGATTTTTTATGCCATCCCTGGCACTACTGTGTTCATGCAAGGTGGCGTCCTCTGCCAACCCAAAGTGAAAAGCTCCCTTAGTCCATTCGCGACGGGGCAAATGAATTAAAATGGGGAAAATGCTGTGCTCATTTTTTATATTTTTTTGTGAAATGTCTCTACATATAGATGGCTCTGTCTTACCTGATTTCACCTTTCCTTGAATTGGCGGGAAATGTATTTTTTACTAGTGCTATGAATATCGATGATGTTATTTTTATTATAAACATTATAATCATTATAATTACTATAATGTTATAAACAATAGTAATAGCAAAATAAGATAACGTAAAATATTTTACGAGACAGGCAGTACTCGTAATTGGCTCATTGGTGATTTAGTACAAGTGTAGCCATCCATGAATAAAAACAATTAAACAAGTAAACTCACAGTGGGCATGGCACGGATGCGTGACATGCCCGTCGCGAATGGATTAATTACAAAAATATCACGGCCATGATGTGGCCCAATCGCCGTTCGAATTTAAATCTAATTGAGAATGACTGTAAGGTCCTTAAGGCGAAGGTGAAAGATGTACAGGTGTCATCGGTACCGCAGCTGCGGTAGGTCGTCGCTCAAGGACTTTCGTAAAGTTGACTTTGAATTACTTCAGGACAGGGCCGGATTAAGCCCTTTAGAGGCCCTAAACACTTAAGACTTTGATGTCCCATATATGTGTAATTCAATATATAAACATAATAAACCACACAAAATTTTATCCATCGAATTTAAACAAAACTTGGCAGTAAGAAAGAAAACAATGTTTAATTTCTTAAACTTTCATTTACATTTGGAAAAATTCCTCCTGCTTTTTTTAACTGCAAAATCTTAGATCAGATCCTCAAAATTGTATACAGAGTGATTATTCGTTGCTTGCTTGATGATAGATAATGATATTCATGACCCTCATGACCAGCGATAAGCTTTGGTCATCTAGAACATGGATCATTTCTGCATATGCCTTCTTATTTTTTACTTCATCTGGTGGATCAATTTCACCAGCTTCATTGGGTGTTTGACATTCCGTATCGAATAAATCCTTCAGTTGCAGGTCCACTAAAAACTTCGCCTCCCACAACTCGTGCTCTGAATCGTCTCCGACAAATAACAGACGTTTATTGGGGCAATGACCTCTCGCCATCGTGCCTACACTACACTATCAAGCACGATTAAAAACGATATTTATGGGAGAAAAATATAATAAAAAACATCATGGATTTTAATCGGAAACGGAAGTGAAGAAATTGTTTATGTTATTATAGCAAAAATAAATCATTAGAGCTTGCGAGTCAAAGTCATTAGATTGGAAATACGCTTCCAATCCAACAGTAGGTACTATCAAATATAGTTATGTAATGTGCTTGCAATGAGTACCTACATATTGAAATAATTACATATATGACCGTTACATTAATTAAAGTTGATTGAATAGAAATTAACTTGTGTTAAATGATATATTAGCGAAATTCAGGCTTCCAATTTTGCGAAGAGTAAACTTTTCATTTAACGACGGATTCAGCTTCCCCCTAAATTAACTTGCTTTTGATGAAATATATGCGAAAATCAATCAAATATTCGACCAAGCTGGAATAATCGATTTTTTCCAGTGCAACGGTCCAATTTAGCTTCCCTATAAAATATAATGTGTTGTGTTACCTAGATAGAAACTGAATATTTTAATTTAGGTTTTTTTCACATTAATGATATCTAATTAGGTATTTGGTGCCCCCTTCCCTTTTTGATGCCCTAAGCACGTGCTTATTTTGCTTATTGGTTAAACCAGCCCTGCTACAGGAGCCTATGCGACATGCCATAATGAAAGCCGACTGTGCTGAAGACCAAAGGGGAGATGACGGGGTATTAGAATGAATGTTACTTTAATGAACCTATTTTTTTCATTGTTTATCTTCTGTCCTTGTCCGCCGGTGGTTTTTTTATATTTGTAATTATTATTTTTTTTTACACGGGACCCACTATTTCCGGCGCCCACTGTACATATATTTATGTACATATACATAAGTATAGTTATATGTAAATATATATATATATATATATATATATATATATATGTGTGTGTGTGTGTATGTAACTATATATAAGTATATACCTACTGTGTTGGTTTGTATATATGTATACAAATGGTTAATGGTTAATGGTTAAAAGCAAAATAAATGTGCTAGACATCTAAGGTCATGTAGCACTTTAGTAAATGGTAGTGAAGGGTGGTTGAGTTAGTGATTAGTTGTCAAAGTTGGGCAAAGGAATTGACGAGTAAATGGGTTAAGGTTGGGTAAGGTAATGTATAGGGGTTAGATCAAGTGAAGGATGTATATGCATTTGAGGAATGAAAACAGGTTGTCAAAGCAGAAAGTGTGAGAAGTTGTGGGAGGGATCACGAAAAATCGGTTCCATTTGGCTGGGCTAAATAGATTATTTAAGAATTTTGTGGAGATGGGGTAGTAGAAGGACGGGGGCATGTGGAAGAGGGAGTAGTGTTGAGGGAGGTAGTGTTATGGGGAGGTGGACAATAAGGTTGTAAGGTAATAATAAGGGAGGATGGGGTAGTTGATGAAGAAGGTTGTGGGGGTATAGTTGTTGAAGTTGAGCATGTTGGGAGTAGAAATGTCTCCTGGGTTGTTGATTAGGGTGGATACTGTACTAGTCGGCATTGAGGAGGGGGTATTAGTTGTAGTGTTCAGAGCCGTGGTCAAAGGAGAGCCTGGGGTTAGGGAATCGGGCGAGTTTGAATTGGTGGAGCTATTTGATGAAGAGGCAAGCCCCATTGCCTCTAATATTGGTATGGTTAATGGTTAATGGTTATTCATTGTTGGCCATGATAAGCCTGGAGTATGTTGGGGAGAGAAACGGTCCACCCCTCAGGGTCGCTTGAGGGGTAAGGGCTAGACAACTAAGCAGGGGAATACCGTGCCCATGGCTCCCTCAGGCCGTTCAGGACTGGCACAAAGTCAGCCTTTCATCCTTTCAGCACGGCTCTCACACCTTAAGAAGTGGATAGTAGAAGGGGTTGGTGAAGGGACAGAAAGGAAAAAGTAGGAGGGGGAAAAAAAGACCATGCAATATTTGTTGAGTCGAGGGCTGAGTCCCAAGGTTGGGGAGTTCCCCAACATTGGGTCCCAGTCTCCGCCTCCTAAGTCCCCCCACGACAATATGTATACAAAGAGAAACACACACACAATAATGCACACAGTGCTGATAAGTAGAACAGCCCCTATAAGACATTGAATTAAATTGTAACGTTTCGAGCTTTTCAAAAGTTCCTCATCAGACGAATAACAGATATGGATACATTGTACTGAATTTTGTGATGCACATTTGGTCAATAGGCTGGTCTCTTTTAGGAGGATAGGGTTAAGCAGTCACTGAGTTGTTGGCCTAACAATGGTCCCGTAAGTATCTTCCACAATGGCTAGTGGCTGCATATACCCTCTCACAACCCCTGCAGCTGTTAGACAGAGATCTCTAACACACAGCTTCCCCTTGTTGGACTCTGCCAGACGTACTGCAAATAAGGACTTGACAAAGAAACCATCAACAAATAATGTCTATACATGAAATCATCCAACAGATAAACTCTCAGGCATACTCCCGGTATGCCCCCAAAACAGGGAGACCTCTGACTTTCTCCCAGACTGAGATGGGAACACAACCTGGACCAGCCACTCCCACGACCAAAGCTCCAAACCCAGGCCGAAGGGGCGGTCCAGAAATAACCCAGACCAGAGACAGACTGAGGGAGAACCCCCCCCCCCCACCCCATAGCAACAACAAGCAAGGGATTGAGAGGGTGGTGTTGCCAACTCATGTGTATGAGCGGCTGACTGTCACAGTCATCTCCCTAGTTACTTATGGTGTCATTGTTGAGTGACTACCGTGTGGTAAGCTGTGACTTTTCTCCATGTATGGACTGTCCAAGAGCCCTGATGTAAGAGACTAGACTTGCTGCATGACAATGTGTGTCTGGGATTGGTGGAAATGGGCAATAGGAAAGACTGCTGTATAGCCTGACGTTCCTGTGTGCTCCATGAACTGAGGGAGGAAAGTGACATGTGTTGTTCTTCCCTGTGGCTGCGTGGGCTTGACCATCTGCTTAGTCACCTTGCCCGAGAATTGGACAGCCTGGCCTGAGGATGGGAACGGGGTCTTTGGACACCCATCTGTCCCCATCCTTGTCAAGCTCTGAAGGAAATCCTGGACAATCCACGACAGGATGTGACCTCTTAGCCCTCCATGGAATATCCTTAAGTGACCGTAGACGATTAACCATGGAGGGAGGGTCCAAAGAGGTTGAACTTTGAGCTAAGCTAAGCCCTCTCAGCCTGACACCGAGGTCGTAAGGGGGGCCAGGAACCAGACTGCAATGGACCTTGAGCCAAAGGTAAGGACTGTAATGCAAAAGAGTACTAGTTAGCAGCTAGATGACTCACTTCATACTGTATTTCCATGTCAAGACACCATATCAGAAAATTATATATGCTGTTGGCCTTTAGGAAATTAAAAAAAAACTCTAAAATGTAAAAAAAAAAAAAAAAAAAAAAAATGCTCATCTCCACTGGAACCACATGAGCAGGCAAGAGGGATTGAGAGATAGAGTCCTCTTGTACCATCGAGTCAGACTGAATCCCGTGAAGATGTGACGGACTGCGAGACCTTCCTTCTGACTATGCAGTTTCATTGACATTGTAAAGCATGCTGATATTCAAACCAACTCGGTGCTCCACTCGGCACATTCAGAATACAAATACCATTAAGGCAGAAAGTACATACAGAATGAGGGTCATTGGAGCCACTATCAATAAGTCGATTGCAACCTATAACCATGCAGATCCTCCTGATGGCACGTGGAACAGTAGATGAGGATGAAGATAAACCGGGTGAAGTCACCATGTTGATCACCTCCGACTCCTCGGCTATCACACTACAGGAAGGTTTTGAGTCATCTTCCTGTTCTGATGAACCATCGTTGAGTTCAGCAAAATCAGACGACAAATTAAGGGGAAAAGATGGGCAATATGTAAGAGCACTCTCATGAATAACCACACTTTACTACGTCTAAAAAATGAATGACAAACGCAGTGCGCGAGAGGACTGCAGCGATAGCAGAGTTGCCAACACAACAGTGTGTGTGTGTGTGTGTGTGTGTGTGTGTGTGTGTGTGTGTATAATTGAGTATATATATAAATATATAGATATACATATATAATGTTTGTGTGTATATATAAATATATTGTATATATATTTAGATCTACACTTTATATACATATAAAAAATATATATCTATTTATTTATATATTATATATATATATAGTATATCTATATATACTATATATGTATATGTATATATATATATGCATGTATATGTATATGTACATATAGGTATGTAAGTATATGTGTATATACATATACATACATGCATATATATATATATATATATATATAGATGGACAGATAGATATAATATTTCACATGTATATTTAAAAATAAAACATTTGAGGTTAGGTTATATGATTCAGGCCGAGAGAAGAAAATAAAATTTACAGCCGACATATATAGAATTTTCCTGGGTCAAATAATTATGCATGTATGTATTTATGTATGTGTGTATGCGTGTGCTCGCATATGGTTATGTATGTATGTATTTATATATGTATTTACATATATATGTATATATATGTATGTATATATATGCATATATATACATATATGAATATATATATATACATATATATACATATATGTACATATATGTATATATATATGTATAGTTACGGAATTATATTTCAGTACACTTGCTGGGTCCCACCTTGTACATCTGGCAACAACATTGTTGTAAACATAGAGTAGATAGTATTTTTTATGAATGAAAACCCTTGGCAGATTGTAACAAGGAGTGTAATTGGTAAAAAATAAATGACCAACAAATGTATTAGTATCTATTTTTGGAAACTATGCAGGCCATTTCATCTTTCCTTTTCTTCAAACAAGTGATAGCAAAACATGTAGTATTAGCTATCATTGAATTTGTAAAAGGATATTTTTGTAAATGCGATTTCCTGGCATTGCCTGTTTATCGGCGTGGCAACACCTAGGGAGGTGAGGTTGTATATTTTCAATTATAACTGCATATTTCTTGAAACATAAAAACGCTTAATTCTTTAAAAATCTATGTATGGCAGCGAAAACCAATCGTTGATACCTTTGTAAATACTTTTCGTGGGGGGGGGGGGGGGGGGCGTGACTACACCATCTAGTATCGACTAATCAAACTAATTAAGTGACTGTTTTTTTTTCGCTACCAAATACTGATTAAATAAACATGCTACATATTCTTCATTATTTAACATAATTTGGACGCAAAACCACAATAGGGTTATGATGAATATATAGATGCTTTATCATTATGTATAATTAATTTCTAATGTTAAAATCTAACAATAGTTTTCGCAATTATTATTATTCCATAAGTCGTGGTGTTTCTCCGAGATGTCGCATCCACATTCGAACATCCGAGTGAGAAAATATACGTTTGCTTGTTTCAACTCGCAGAACTACTAGCTGGGTGGTTCCAAAGAGGGTGAATATCAAGTTTTAGAACTTACTCCCAGTACATGAGTTATGCGATGTCTAATATCTCAAAAAAAAAATTGTTCGTTCTGATGAAATGGGCGCTATACTTTTTTCCATTTATTCAATCTTATTTAATTATGCTTGTCAATACACATCCGTTTGCAGTATATGCGTAGGTGTAGATAAAAATGGTATACTTGTGTTTTGTCACAAAATCAAAGCTTTCATATATCATCTCCATATGTGTTTGAATTGATAAAATGACTTGGTTTTTTTTTCGTCATATCCAAACACTAATTCAATAAACAGGAAATATGCTATGTTATTATTTTGGAACAACTGAACGAAAACCTGTAGTAGGGCAACTATGAATGAGTTCATGTGTGTGATGAGGAACTAAAGTTGTTAAAGATTTTATTTAGAGTCGTTGGTTTGATAGTTGATACACATTTTGAACCACTTCTCGCGCAAATTACCATAAGTAGTTGACATAAAATATATGTATATATATATATATCCATAAATAAGTATATACATATTTTTCTTTGCCGGGGGATTCGGTAAATCGTATGAGTAAATCTTTTAACTTTAAAGATATTTTTACTATCGGTTTATTTCTAAGAAGGAAAATGGTAATAACTAGTAAAGAAAGGCCAATATTGGGGGCAGTCATACTTGTAAAACTTTATATTTCCCTTTAGCATGATATAATAGCTACTGTGACAATATTCGCAATAACATTTTTCATCGGGTTTGAGCCACATGTCTTGCTTGGCGGCGGAAGGATTTCCATGTGGTTTTGGTCATCGAACCACTTCGTAACTGCCCTTGACGTGTGTACTCGGCAGTTATCCTTCACGAATATGATTGTTTCTGGGAAGGATTAAAGGGTAGCAACGTGCAGATGGGAGGAATATTTTTTTTTTTTTTTTCATTTTCAAATTATCTGTCTAAACTGAATTGCCCTTTTTCTGCAAGTTCGCGAACACCACGCATGGAAATCCACCCCACTTATTATTGGTCACGTGGCCATTTCTCGCCGTCTGTCACATCTGAAAAGTAAATAATAATAGAAAATCAGAACATAGAATATGGCGGATAGGGCACTATCATCTATAAAGAACACTCTTTAAACAAATTGGAAAAAAAGATAATGATATTTTTACCTGTTATTCCTCTTTCAGCCATTGAGCTTCCCGTGCGCTCTCTACACACTGCTGGGCGAATTGGAGGCGATGTTGGCAATGTCGTTAGTTCAGCCTCTCTTTGATAACGTTCTGTGGTGAATCCCATCTGCATGTAGCACCGTGTAGCTTGTTAGCAGCTGTAGGTTTTTATGTTTTTTTAGCTGTATTGGTGAAGGGGTTTCCGGAACGAGGGCGGCCGTTCAGGGCGCCCTTCTCCTCCCACTTTATTGACTTGTATATCATCGAGTGGGAGATACCCGGCTCTCGGGTTATTTCACTGGGAAGGAAATTTCCCCCATCCCAATGATGCAGCCTCTATTTACAATTCCAGATTGTATTGCGTCCATCTAGAAAAAAGGTGTCAGCTTGGCACCTCGTTTTCACCTCGGATTCCCCATGTCATTATGATGTCATATGCCATCGGACATAATTTCTTTCTTGTTTAGCATCTATAGGGTTTTGCCGCGAAATGAATATTCAGGAATTCATTATCATAAAAAGTATCAAATATACGATTTCGTGTTTTTTATTTTCTAGACGGTTCTTCATTCTTCACACTACCTAAGTTCCGGGTGAACAAACAAGCATTTAGATTACTTTTTTACACACCGGGAAATAAGATTTTCTATCGTTAACATATTAACCCATTGCCGACGGGCATGGCATATTCGTACATGCAATGCCCACTGTGAGTTTACTTGTTTAATTGTTTTTCAACATTGATGGTTACACCAGTGTGCCAGTTATGAGTACTGGCTGTCTCGCCCGTTCACTCTTTTCATTGATTTAAAAAATATTTTACGTTGTCTTATTTCGCTGTTACTAATGTTTATATCATAGTGATTATAATGTTTATAATAAAAATAACACCATCGATATTCATAGTGTAGTGACCCATACCTAGCCAGCCGCGCCGGAGCGCTGAGAATATCAATTTTACTTCATCCGTAACTTTATCCTTATTTTAGAGGGAACCATAACGATTTGCTTTTATATATATATATATATTTTTTTATATGCACTCTTTTAACACTGGGGTGTATTCTTTTACAATAATTTATTTTACGGTTTTGAATAGTATTTTTACGGGGAGTAAGGGGTTGTAACCCCAAAGGGATAAAGTCACGCAAGCTACTTTTCTTGATCAGAACTTGCCACGCCATCTAGGGAGGGGGAAATTAGTTAGTTCGCTCCCGGGGCTAATTAAATCCTTGCTGGGTGTCGGCTATATATAGCCCGGGAACAGAGCGTAAGAGGCAGGGGGTCTAGGTTCTACGTCCACGTCCTTAAGCGGCCGATGTACACCCGGCGGAAGCTAGTGACTTTTTTTTTTTTTTTTTTTTTTTTTTTGTGAGGAGATTTTAATGGCAGTTAGGTGGGATGTTTTGACTTTTTCATTTTTTATAATAGAAACAGAGTGCTCCTTTTATCTTTGTTCTGGTTCTGGATTCTTATCGTTCGTTTGCTTTAAATGTACATGTGTTTAATGTTTACCTTTTTTGTATTCTACCAGTGTTTTTGTGTGTTGCTGTTTTAATAAATGTGTGTTTAAAGATTCGTGAGTGAAATTCCTCTTTTTACTTTAAACCTTTTAAGAGACAAATGATACCATAACTTGGCTACCTGTGGCAAGCAATTGACACACTTCTATCAGCCCTTAAGGCTGACACGCACTCCCCTCGGAATTTAACACGCTTACCAAACAAACTCTTGTGGATTAGGTAATTTTTCCTTTTCTTAGATACAAACTTTCCTTTTTATCAATTTACACTCTTCTAGACGTCTTCTCCTTTCGATACATGTATTGTTCCTGGACGTACTACCCAAGTGATGGCAGCGGTGATGACCTAATTAGCAAGAGTAATTAGAGTAATTAAGAGTCAATCACTACAATAGCACTAGTAAAAAATATTTTTTTCCTGGCACTCCTTTGTGGCTAAGCAATAGCAGAGCCATCTATGTTCAGAGACATTTCACAAAAATATTAAAAATTAGCAGAGCATTTTCCCCATTTTTTATTCATTTTCCCCGGCGGCAATGGGTTAGGATTATGTATCAAAGCTTTGACATGCACTGACCACTCGTGTTCGAACTCTTGATGAGGCAACACCTTGTTTAAACACAGTAACAACAAACACTAGGTCTTGTGCCACTTGAGCTACCCTGGAGCCCGGGGCCTCTTGTCTCGCTTGACATTGTTGTTCCTGAGTTCTCTTAAAGTAAATTAAAATAAAGTGAAATCCTGTATTTGCAGAACATTTGTTGTGCTTTGCCAGCACCTTCAGTGCTCTTGCTTTGCAGGTGACACGAGGCTACAGTAGTAGTAGTCAGTACCCCACCCCAGACCCGCAGCTCTCTTCTACACCAGGGTAGCCCTGGGTAGGGAGGCCCAGTAGTCTGGGCCGTCATTTGGGCGCACTTTTTCTTTGGTCCTGATCTCTTTTCATCTTAATGTGACTTTCCTGAGCCTACCGGAGTTCCTCGTGAACTCCCGTATTCGCTTGGGGGGTGGACATTGAATTACCGTCCTTCGCCTAGGCAAGTTCGGCGGTAAGGAAGTGTCCCACACATAACTCGATCCCTCTGTGGTACTGGAGAACGCAACCAGGCTTCCACTGGGGGGGTAGAGGACGAAATACTGATTCACTCTCTTAGCTATTGCAGTTAGGTTGATAACAACAGTTCAGAGGTTTTTTGTCCCTTCAGGACTACGACTTTGAGCAGAGGGGTCGGACCTGGTCCGATACCCAGAATGAATGACTCCCCGGCTACCCCTTCTCCTCCTCAAGGAGGGGGGGCGACTCATGACCACTCTCTGACAACGAACAATGGTACCCCCACTAATGACAAGACGAGACGACCACTTTTCACAATCCCCACCCAGAATGCAAGGTTCGCGAATGTAAAATGCGTGAATGAAAATCAGTCGCTTTTGAACGTGAACCCCTTTATCATAAAAAAGGTCCTTGATGGTCAAGTGGACGGCGACTTTGATTTTGTAAAAAAATTGCGAGATGGAAGCCTCCTTGTTAAAGTACAATACAACTCCCAGATTAAGGATTTACTTAAGCTGACGCAAATTCATGATCTTCGAGTTAAAGTAACTATCCCTATTGGCCCAAATACCTGTAAGGGAGTAATCTTTCACAGGGATTTGAGGACGATGGATGAAAGTGAAATTCTTGAGAGCATGAAGGACCAAGACGTAGTGGACGTTCATTGTATGACCAAGAAGGACGGGAATGTACGAACGAAAACTGGACTGTGTTTTTTGACTTTTGCTTTGAATAAAATCCCTGAATATGTCAACGTCGGTTATGAACGTGTTCAAGTAAGACCTTATGTCCAAAAACCAATGCATTGTAAAAGATGCCAAAAATTCGGACACACTTCATTAAGATGTATTGACAAAGATTCATCTAAATTTGTTTGCCGTAAATGTGCTGAAGCCCATGACACCATCACATGTACTAGCAAAATTTCTAAATGTGCTAACTGTGAAGGTCCCCATCATTCAGGATCTGCCGAGTGCAGCATCCTGAAGAAGGAGACTGAAACATTGGCATATATGAGAAAGCATGAAGTTAGTTATACTGAAGCTAAGAGGAAAGTGGAAAGTTTGACACACAAACCTGATACTTCCTATGCTGCAGCAGTAACTAGCAACACCCCTAGTGCAAGTGATGTCAGTCAGCAGCTTGCAGCCAAGGATAAAGAAATTGCTGAACTTAAACAAACGGTTAAGGAATTGAACATTAAAGTTTATCAGTTGACTAAATTGGTCGATCAAATGGCTGCATCAACCCAGCCAAAACATCTTAAGGAAGCTGATACTGAATCACAGTCCGGAGCGCACCTTCCCGTCCGGGCTACTCCTGTGAGGACTTCGTCTGACTCGCGATCGGTTTCTCGAGAGAGAAGCAGGTCGCAGTCTGTCAGTCGTCTCCCTCGCCAGGAGGTGCAGGACATGGAGGCTTCTGTCTCCAAACCATCCCGTGAGAGGTCCCCGGGAAGCGAGGGAGAGGAGGCGCCTCCCTCCCATAAAAAGAAAATTAAAACTGGTGGACAAGGCACTTCCAAACCCCATAAAACGTAATCATCGCGTCAACCATTATACAATGGAACTGTCGAAGTATTAGATCTAAAGTAAATGACCTTAAATGATTAGCCTCGTCCTATGCTTCCGATATTATAGTTCTCCAAGAAACTCATTTGACAAACCTCGTCTCTGACGAGGTCGTATCGCTCAGGAACTACCATTTATGTCGGAAGGATCGTGAGGGTAGGGGTGGAGGCGGAGTCGCCATGTACATCCACCAAAGCCTCCCTTTTATAGAAGTGACTATTGATTCTACTTTGGAGTTTGTCGCATGCAAAGTTAAAATTAATGGCACGTATCTGGCTATATGTTCAGTTTACTGTCCGCCTGATAAAGTGATAATCTATGATGAGCTTTTTGCTCTTCAGGAACGTCTGCCACAAAATAAAGTAATTTTAGGTGATTTTAATGCTCATCATACGTTATGGGGTTCCCTACGGGTGGATGGTAGAGGTGAGCAAGTAGTTAAGTTGATTAACGAGTCTGATTTAGTCCTTCTGAATGATGGTAGTCCCACGCGGGTGGACGATAATACCGGGAATTTGAGCTTTATAGACATATCACTGGTCTCATCATCAGTAGCAGCCAAGTGCCTGTGGCACACCATTGACGACTCGTTGGGAAGCGATCATCTTCCTATCTTGATTAAATATTCATGCGACACAGTGAGAACGCCTTCAGCGCCTAAATTTAACGTAAAAAAAGCAGACTGGGTCGCCTTCACAAGGAGCGTCAAGCTCGAACTTGTTGGAGAAACCATTGATGATAAAGTAAGCAATATTCAGAATTCGATTTTAGAAGCAGCTTTGCTATCCATTCCTAAAACTTCGACAGATAGCGTTAAGCATAGAGTTCCATGGTGGACACCAGATTGCCGCAGGGCGCTGTGCCGACGCAATAAGGCCTACAGGCTTTTCCAAAATAACATCACTAATGAGAACTTTTGCAATTACAAACAAGCAAGAGCTAGGGCTCGTAGAGTAATAAGACAAGCAAAAAGAGACTCCTGGCGGAGCTTTGTCTCTACAATAAATAGCAATACAAAAATATCAGAGGATTGGTCCACTATTAATAAAATAAATAAGAAAAAAACATCATTCAAAATTAACAACATCATAGAAGAGGGTAACAATTTAGATTCACCTAGAGACATAGCTAATGCACTCGCCAGGCAGTTCTCTCATACAAGCAGCTCAGCAAACTACCATCACGCATTCCTGCCCATCAAGGAAGCGGCTGAGCTGCAACCAATTCACTTTGCCACAGGAGATGACTTTGATTACAATAAAGATCTAACAATGGATGAGCTTGTCCGAGCCCTAGAAGCCTGTAGAGGAACATCCCCAGGCCCCAATGAGATTCGATATGAGATGATGAAGCATCTTAATCATGATGACATGATTAAGTTGCTAGAAGTGTACAATGAAATTTGGAAAAGCCACACTTTTCCAAACTCATGGCACTTCGCCCACATCATTCCCATATTGAAAGGAGGGGGTAATCCCAGATCTGCCATCTCCTACCGCCCAATTGCATTGACAAGTTGCTTATGCAAGGTCATGGAACGAATTGTTAATAGTAGGCTATTGCATTTTTTAAATTCCAGTAATTTGCTAGTTGACGAGCAGTGCGGCTTCCGAAAGGGACGCCAAACTCTCGATCAACTAGTAAAGCTGGACAGTCATATTCAAGAGGCAATTGCCAAAAAAGATTTTTTGATTTCAGTATTTTTAGATATAGAAAAAGCCTACGACATGACATGGCGATATGGCCTACTCAGAAAACTTTATGCTTTCGGATTACGTGGAAACTTGCCTTGTTTTATTCAAAATTTTATTTCTGACAGAACGTTTTCTGTCAAATTGTTTTCTGACAATGTCACTTTTTCGGACATTTTTGTCCAGGCAAACGGGGTCCAACAAGGAAGTGTTTTGTCACCTACATTATTTCTATGTATGATCAATGACATCTTACCAGCTCCTCCTCGGAATCTTAAATACTCACCGTACGCTGATGATTGTGCATTATGGCACTCCAGCAATAATGCAGAATTCTCAGCAAATCGCATCCAATTGGCACTGGATATGATTCATAACTGGGGCCTCCAGTGGGGTTTTAAGTTTTCCATTAGAAAGAGTATTGGGGTAATTTTTTCACATAAGAGGAAGCCGAACATCAGGCTAACTCTAGACAACCACCCAATACCTATTCAAAATTCTGCAAGATTTCTTGGGCTGTTTTTTGATAGTAGACTCAATTGGAAAGACCACATTGGTCAATTAAAGAATAAATGTCAAAGAGCACTAAATTTATTAAAGTGCATTTCTGGTAATAAATGGGGAGCTGATAGACAGTCTTTGCTAATGGTATATAAAGCCCTGATTAGGTCTTAAGTAGACTATGGGTCAATCGTGTATGGTTCGGCATCGAAAACAAGTTTGAAAGGATTGGATGCTGTGCAGAATGCTTGTTTGCGTGTGTGTCTTGGAGCCCTAAAATGTACTCGGATCGAGCGTCTTGAGGTGGAGTCAGGAGTACCTCCCCTCCGACTCAGACGCGGCCAGTTGGCACTGACCTATGCCGCATAGGTAAAGTTTAGACTGCCGAATCATACATCGATTTTTCTTGCGGAACTTTTTGCCATTGATAAAGCTATTGATTTTGCACTATCGACGACCCACGATAGAATAGTTATTTTTTCAGATTCATTAAGTTCACTTAAAGCTATTAAATCCTTAGATACCACTAAAAATGAATTGCTGGGTAATATCATTCGTAAATTACACGGTGCCAACAAATCAATCAAACTAATATGGGTACCAGGTCACTCTGGTATCCATGGTAATGAACAGGCTGACAAACTAGGCGGGTCAACTGGCGATCTGGACACTACCATAGTTCGTACAGATCTCAGGTGTTTTGTGTCTCTTATAAAAGCAAAAATACATCTCCTGTGGCAAAGTGAGTGGACCAACCTCCAACTCACAAATAAAATAAAACCGGAAATAGAACTGTGGAACACATCCCACAGGAAAGAAAGAAGGGAGGAGGTGGTGTTGGCCCGCCTTAGGGTCAACGCCTCAAGATACACCCACCTCACTCCCTACATAGAAAAAAGATTTCCTCCACATGTGCCCTCTGCAATACCACCCTTACCATTAAACACATCCTCACAGTATGCCAGCAACACCACATCCAAAGACAAAAATTAAAAAATTACTTCCAACAAATTAACAAAGAGTTTTCACTAATAAATATATTATCAGACAATGAAAAAATAGTAAGTAAAGTAATCACTTTTTTAAGGGAGACAAAACTGTATGACCTTATATAGATTGATAGAATAAATAGGATCCATTGGCTTAATAACCTTGGCCACATGCCGCTGGTTGATAGCCAAGAAATCCAACAAAGAAAGAAAGAAAGAATGCACTGACCACTCGTGTTCGAACTCTTGATGAGGCAACACCTTGTTTATAAAGCAGTAACAACAAGTACAAAGTCTTGTGCCACTTGAGCTACCCTGGAGCCCGGGCCTCTTGTCTCGCTTGACATTGTTGTTCCTGAGTTCTCTTAACGTAAATAGCTGTAAAGTAAAATCCTGTAATTGCAGAACATTTGTTGTGCTTTGCCAGCACCTTCAGTGCTCTTGCTTTGCAGGTGACACGAGGCTACAGTAGTAGTAGTCAGCACCCCACCCCAGACCCGCAGCTCTCTTCTACACCAGGGTAGCCCTTGTGGCTTTGACCCCAGGGCAGGGAGGCCCAGTAGTCTGGGGCGTCATTTGGGCGCACTTTTTCTTTGGTCCTGATCTCTTTTCATCTTAATGTGACTTTCCTGAGCCTACCGGAGTTCCTCGTGAACTCCCGTATTCGCTTGGGGGGTGGACATTGAATTACCGTCCTTCGCCTAGGCAAGTTCGGCGGTAAGGAAGTGTCCCACACATAACTCGATCCCTCTGTGGTACTGGAGAACGCAACCAGGCTTCCACTGGGGGGGTAGAGGACGAAATACTGATTCACTCTCTTAGCTATTGCAGTTAGGTTGATAACAACAGTTAAGAGGTTTTTGTCCTTTCAGGACTACGATTTTGAGCAAAGGGGTCGGACCTGGTCCGATACCCAGAATGAATGACTCCCCGGCTACCCCTTCTCCTCCTAAAGGAGGAGGGGCGACTCATGACCACTCTCTGACTACGAACAATGGTACCCCCACTAATGACAAGACGAGACGACCACTTTTCACAATCCCCACCCAGAATGCAAGGTTCGCGAATGTAAAATGCGTGAATGAAAATCAGTCGCTTTTGAATGTGAACCCCTTTATCATCAAAAAGGTCCTTGATGGTCAAGTGGACGGCGACTTTGATTTTGTGAAAAAATTGCGAGATGGAAGCCTCCTTGTTAAAGTACAATACAACTCCCAGATTAAGGATTTACTTAAGCTGACGCAAATTCATGATCTTCGAGTTAAAGTAACTATCCCTATTGGCCCAAATACCTGTAAGGGAGTAATCTTTCACAGGGATTTGAGGACGATGGATGAAAGTGAAATTCTTGAGAGCATGAGGGACCAAGACGTAGTGGACGTTCATTGTATGACCAAGAAGGACGGGAATGTGCGAACGAAAACTGGACTGTGTTTTTTTACTTTTGCTTTGAATAAAATCCCTGAATATGTCAACGTTGGTTATGAACGTGTACAAGTAAGACCTTATGTCCAAAAGCCAATGCATTGTAACAGATGCCAAAAATTCGGACACACCTCATTAAGATGTATTGACAAAGATTCTTCTAAATTCACTTGCCGTAAATGTGCTGAGGCCCATGACACCATCACATGCACTAGCCAGATTTCCAAATGTGCTAACTGTGGAGGTCCCCATCATTCAGGATCTGCTGAGTGCAGCATCCTGAAGAAGGAGACTGAAACATTGGCATATATGAGAAAGCAAGAAGTTAGTTATACTGAAGCTAAGAGGAAAGTGGAAAGTTTGACACACAAACCTGATACTTCCTATGCTGCAGCGGTAACTAGCAACAACCCTAGTACAAGTGATATCAGTCAACAGCTTGCAGCTAAGGATAAGGAAATTGCCGAACTCAAACAAACCGTTAAAGATTTAAATATTAAAGTTTATCAACTGACAAAATTGGTCGATCAAATGGCTGCATCAACCCAGCCTAAACATCTTAAGGAAGCAGACACCGAACCACAGTCCGGAGCGCACCTTCCCGTCCGGGCTACTCCTGTGAGGACTTCGTCTGGCTCGCGATCGGTTTCTCGAGAGAGAAGCAGGTCGCAGTCTGTCAGTCGTCTCCCTTGCCAGGAGGTGCAGGACATGGAGGCTTCTGTCTCCAAACCATCCCGTGAGAGGTCCCCGGGAAGCGAGGGAGAGGAGGCGCCTCCCTCCCATAAAAAGAAAATTAAAACTGGTGGACAAGGCACTTCCAAACCCCATAAAACGTAATCATCGCGTCAACCATTATACAATGGAACTGTCGAAGTATTAGATCTAAAGTAAACGACCTTAAATTATTAGCCTCGTCCTATGCTCCCGATATTATCGTTCTCCAAGAAACTCATTTGACAAACCTCGTCTCTGACGAGGTCGTATCGCTCAGGAACTACCATTTATGTCGGAGGGACCGTGAGGGTAGGGGTGGAGGCGGAGTCGCCGTGTACATCCACCAAAACCTCCCTTTTACAGAAGTGACTATTGATTTTACTTTGGAGTTTGTCGCATGCAAAGTAAAAATTAATGGCACGTATCTGACTATATGTTGTTTATTGTCCACCTGATAATGTGATAATCTATGATGAGCTCTTTGCCCTTCAGGAACGTCTGCCACAAAAAAAAAAAAAAAGTAATTTTAGGTAATTTTAATGCTCATCCTACGTTATGGGGTTCCCTGCGGGTGGATGGTAGAGGTGAGCAAGTAGTTAAGCTGATTATTGAGTCTGATTTAGTCCTTCTGAACGATGGTAGTCCGACGCGGGTGGACGATAATACAGGTAATTTGAGCTTTATTGATATATCATTGGTCTCTTCATGAATAGCAGCCAAGTGCCTGTGGCACACCATTGACGACTCGTTGGGAAGCGATCATCTTCCTATTTTGATTGAGTATTCATGCGACACAGTGAGAACGCCTTCAGCGCCTAAATTTAACGTAAAAAAAGCAGACTGGGTCGCCTTCACAAGGAGCGTCAAGCTCGAACTTGTTGGAGAAACCATTGATGATAAAGTAAGCAATATTCAGAATTCGATTTTAGAAGCAGCTTTGCTATCCATTCCTAAAACTTCGACAGATAGCGTTAAGCATAGAGTTCCATGGTGGACACCAGATTGCCGCAGGGCGCTGTGCCGACGCAATAAGGCCTACAGGCTTTTCCAAAATAACATCACTAATGAGAACTTTTGCAATTACAAACAAGCAAGAGCTAGGGCTCGTAGAGTAATAAGACAAGCAAAAAGAGACTCCTGGCGGAGCTTTGTCTCTACAATAAATAGCAATACAAAAATATCAGAGGTTTGGTCCACTATTAATAAAATAAATAAGAAAAAAACATCATTCAAAATTAACAACATCATAGAAGAGGGTAACAATTTAGATTCACCTAGAGACATAGCTAATGCACTCGCCAGGCAGTTCTCTCATACAAGCAGCTCAGCAAACTACCATCACGCATTCCTGCCCATCAAGGAAGCGGCTGAGCTGCAACCAATTCACTTTGCCACAGGAGATGACTTTGATTACAATAAAGATCTAACAATGGATGAGCTTGTCCGAGCCCTAGAAGCCTGTAGAGGAACATCCCCAGGCCCCGATGAGATTCGATATGAGATGATAAAGCATGTTAATCATGATGACATGATCAAGTTGCTAGAAGTGTACAATGAAATTTGGAAAAGCCACACTTTTCCAAACTCATGGCACTTCGCCCACATCATTCCCATATTGAAAGGAGGGGGTAATCCAAGGTTTGCCATCTCCTACCGCCCAATTGCGTTGACAAGTTGCTTATGCAAGGTCATGGAACGAATTGTTAATAGTAGGCTATTGCATTTTTTAAATTCCAGTAATTTGCTAGTTGACGAGCAGTGCGGCTTCCGAAAGGGACGCCAAACTCTCGATCAACTAGTAAAGCTGGACAGTCATATTCAAGAGGCAATTGCCAAAAAAGATTTTTTGATTTCAGTATTTTTAGATATAGAAAAAGCCTACGACATGACATGGCGATATGGCCTACTCAGAAAACTTTATGCTTTCGGATTACGTGGAAACTTGCCTTGTTTTATACACAATTTCATTTCTGACAGAACGTTTTCTGTCAAATTGTTTCCTGACAATGTCACTTTTTCGGACATTTTTGTCCAGGCAAACGAGGTCCCACAAGGAAGTGTCCTGTCACCTACATTATTTCTATGTATGATCAATGACATCTTACCAGCTCCTCCTCGGAATCTTAAATACTCACTGTACGCTGATGATTGTGCATTGTGGCATTCCAGCAATAAGGCAGAATTCTCAGCAAATCGCATCCAATTGGCACTGGATATGATTCATAACTGGGGCCTCCAGTGGGGTTTTAAGTTTTCCATTAGAAAGAGTATTGGGGTAATTTTTTCACATAGGAGGAAGCCGAACATCAGGCTAACTCTAGACAACCACCCAATACCTATTCAAAATTCTGCAAGATTTCTTGGGCTACTTTTTGATAGTAGACTCAATTGGAAAGACCACATTGGTCAGTTAAAAAATAAATGTCAAAGAGCACTAAATTTATTAAAGTGCATTTCTGGTAATAAATGGGGAGCTGATAGACAGTCTTTGCTAATGGTATATAAAGCCCTGATTAGGTCTAAAGTAGACTATGGGTCAATCGTGTATGGTTCGGCATCGAAAACAAGTTTGAAAGGATTGGATGCTGTGCAGAATGCATGTTTGCGTGTGTGTCTTGGAGCCCTGAAGTGCACTCGGATCGAGCGTCTTGAGGTGGAGTCAGGAGTACCTCCCCTCCGACTCAGACGTGGCCAGTTAGCACTGACCTATGCCGCAAAGGTGGCTCGAGACCCGAGCCACCCTAATGGCAATGGAGGCACTAGGCCCTTTGCCACGAGACTCCACGACCTCGTCGAGAAAGTCGGTATAGATCTCTCTACCATCGATACCCTGGTTAAGTCAAATATAGCGCCATGGGAAACACCCAATTTTTCTATCATGGAAGCCTGGCTTCCATCAGCCAAGGCCATGGCGCCGGAGGGTGAGGTACGCCAGAGGTTCAGAGAGATCCTTATTAAACATCTATTTTTTTTTCATATATATACCGACGGCTCCAAGACAGATGAGTGTGTAGGTGCAGGTGTATGGTCGACTGAATGTGAACTAAAGTTTAGACTGCCGAATCATACATCGATTTTTCTTGCGGAACTTTTTGCCATTGATAAAGCTATTGATTTTGCACTATCGACGACCCACGATAGAATAGTCATTTTTTCCGATTCATTAAGTTCACTTAAAGCTATTAAATCCTTAGAAACCACTAAAAATTAATTGCTGGGTAATATCATTCGTAAGTTACACGGTGCCAACAAATCAATCAAACTAATATGGGTACCAGGTCACTCTGGTATCCATGGTAATGAACAGGCTGACAAACTAGCCGGGTCAACTGACGATCTGGACACTACCATAGTTCGTACAGATCTCAGGTGTTTTGTGTCTCTTATAAAAGCAAAAATACATCTCCTGTGGCAAAGTGAGTGGACCAACCTCCAACTCACAAACAAAATGAAGCACACCATAGACCTGTGGGACACATCCCACAGGAAAGACAGAAGGGAGGAGGTGGTTTTGGCCCGCCTAAGGGTCAATGCCACCCGAATAACCCACCTCACTCCCTACATAGAGAGAACCTATCCTCCACAGTGCCCTCAATGCACCACCACCCTAACTCTCAACCATATATTTACAACATGCCCAATATACCATAATAATAGACAACCACTCAGAAATTTTCTAAGAATAAAAAATAAAGAATTTACCATATCAAATCTGCTATCAGATGATGAAAAAATAAGAAATAAAGTAATCACTTTTCTAAGGGAGACAAAACTATGACCTTATATAGATTGATAGAATAAATAGGATCCATTGGCTTAATAACCTTGGCCACATGCCGCTGGTTGATAGCCAAGAAATCCAACAAAGAAAGAAAGAAAGATGCACTGACAAATACAAGGGAAATATAAATAGCATACATGTTAGATAAAAGTTGAGCGCGAGATTAAATTCCTATTTTATCAGAATGAACAGGATTTTTCTAACAAGATATCTGATATAATACAGTACATTTATTGGTTTTTAGACTTGCTTTTGACCCTCCTTGATACCACTCAGTTAGTAGTTACTCGAGTTGGAACAAGCAAACATCAGAGGACACTCGTGGTCGAAACTCTGATGAGTGAATACCTTGTTGAAAACGCAGCAACAACAAATACAAAGTCTTGTGCCACAAGAGCTACCCTGGAGCCCGGGGCCTCTCGTCTCGCTAGACATTGTTGTTTCTGAGTTCGATAAAGTAAATGAAATAAAGTAAAAAACCTGTAACTATAGATTTTGCGAACTTTATAGTGCTTTGCCAGTATCTTCAGTGCACTTGTTTTTGCATGTGACACGAGGCTAGAGTAGGCGTAGTCAGTACCCCAGACCCGCAGCTCTCTTCTACACTAGGGTAGCCCATGTGGCTTTGACCCCTGGGTAGGGAGGCCCAGTAGTCTGGGGCGTCATTTGGGCGCACTTATTCTCTTGTCCTGAATTCTTTTCATATTAATGTGGCTTTCCTGAGCCTACCGGAGTTCCTCGTGAACTCCCATATTCGCTTGGGGGGTGGGCATTGAATTACCGTCCTTCGCCTAGGCAAGTTCGGCGGTAAGGAAGTGTCCCACGCATAACTCGATCCCTCTGTGGTACTAGAGAACGCAACCAGGCTTCCACTGAGGGGGTAGAGGACGGAAAACTGCCTTACTCTCTTAGCTATTGCTGTTAGGTTGATAACAACAATTAAGAGGTTTTTGTCCCTTCAGGACTACGTTTTTGAGCAAAGGGGTCGGACCTGGTCCGATACCCAGGATGAGTGATACCCCGGCTACCCCTTCTCCTCCTCAAGGAGGAGGGGCGACTAAAGACCCTTCTACGACTAATCTGATGACGAACAACGGAACCCCCACTAATGACAAGACGAGACGACCACTTTTCAAAATCCCCACCCAGAATGCAAGGTTCGCGAATGTAAAATGCGTGAATGAAAATCAATCGCTTTTGAACGTGAACCCCTTTATCATCAAAAAGGTCCTTGATGGTCAAGTGGACGGCGATTTTGATTTTGTCAAAAAAATGCAAGATGGAAGCCTTCTTGTTAAAGTACAATATAACTCCCAGATTAAGGATTTACTTAAGCTGACGCAAATTCATGATCTTCGAGTAAAAGTAACTATTCCTATTGGCCCAAATACCTGTATGGGAATAATCTTTCACAGGGATTTGAGGACGATGGAAGAAAGTGAAATTCTCGAGAGCATGAGGGACCAAGACATAGTGGACGTTCATTGTATGACCAAGAAGGAAGGGAATGTGCGAACGAAAACTGGACTGTGTTTTTTTACCTTTGCTTTAAATAAAATCCCAGAGTATGTCAAAGTTGGACATGAACGTGTTCAAGTAAGACCTTATGTCCAAAATCCAATGCATTGCAATAGATGCCAAAAATTCGGACACACCTCATTAAGATGTTTTGACAAAGATTCAAATAAATTTGTTTGCCGTAAATGTGCTGAAGCCCGTGACACCATCACATGTACTAGCCAGATTTCCAAATGTGCTAACTGTGAAGGTCCCCATCAGTCAGGATCTGCTGAGTGCAGCAGCCTGAAGGAGACTGAGACATTAGCATATATGAGAAAGCATGAAGTTAGTTATACTGAAGCTAGGAGGAAATTAGAAAACCCGATACTTCCTATGCTGCAGCAGTAACTAACAACACCCCTAGTTCAAGTATTGTTAGTCAGCAGTTGCAGCTAAAGATAAAGAAATTGCTGAATTGAAACAAACCGTTAAAGAATTAAATATAAAAAAATTATCAACTGACTTAATTGGTCGATCAAATGGCTGCATCAACCCAGCATAAACATCTTAAGGAAGCTGAAACCGAATCACAGTGCGGAGCGCACCTCCCCGTCGGGGCTACTCCAGTGAGAGGTCCCCGGGAAGCAAGGGAGAGGAGGCACCTCCCTCCCATAAAAAGAAAATTAAAACTGGTGGACAAGGCTCTTCCAAACCCCATAAAACGTAATCTTCGCGTCGACCATTATACAATGGAACTGTCGAAATCTTAAATCTAAAGTAAATGACCTTAAATTATTAGCCTCGTCCTATGCTCCTGATATTATAGTTCTCCAAGAAACGCATTTAACACACCTCGTCTCTGACGGAGTCGTTTCGCTGAGGAACTACCATTTATGTCGGAGGGACCGTGAGGGTAGGGGTGGAGGCGGAGTCGCCGTGTACATCCACCAAAACCTCCCTTTTACAGAAGTGACTATTGATTTTACTTTGGAGTTTGTCGCATGCAAAGTAAAAATTAATGGCACGTATCTGACTATATGTTGTTTATTGTCCACCTGATAATGTGATAATCTATGATGAGCTCTTTGCCCTTCAGGAACGTCTGCCACAAAAAAAAAAAAAAAGTAATTTTAGGTAATTTTAATGCTCATCCTACGTTATGGGGTTCCCTGCGGGTGGATGGTAGAGGTGAGCAAGTAGTTAAGCTGATTATTGAGTCTGATTTAGTCCTTCTGAACGATGGTAGTCCGACGCGGGTGGACGATAATACAGGTAATTTGAGCTTTATTGATATATCATTGGTCTCTTCATGAATAGCAGCCAAGTGCCTGTGGCACACCATTGACGACTCGTTGGGAAGCGATCATCTTCCTATTTTGATTGAGTATTCATGCGACACTGAGAACGCCTTCAGCGCCTAAATTTAACGTAAAAAGGGCAGACTAGGTCGCCTTCACAAGGAGCGTCAAGCTCGAACTTGTTGGAGAAACCATTGATGATAAAGTAAACAATATTCAGAATTCGATTTCAGAAGCATCATTGCTATCCATTCCTAAAACTTCGACAGACAGCATTAAGCATGGTGGACACCAGATTCCATGGTGGACACCAGATTGCCACAGGGCGCTGTGCCGACGCAATAAGGCCTACAGGCTTTTCAAAAATATCACAAATGAAAACTTTTGCAACTACAAACAAGCAAGAGCTAGGGCTCGTAGAGTAAATAGACAAGCAAAAAGAGACTCCTGGCGGAGCTTTGTCTCTACTATTAACAGCAATACCAAAATATCAGAGGTTTGGTCCACTATCAATAAAATCAATAAGAAAAAAACATCTTTCAAAATTAACAACATGATAGACCAGGGATTGCTAATGCACTCGCCAGGCAGTTCTCTCATACAAGCAGCTCAGCAAACTACCATCCCACATTCCTGCTCATCAAGGAAGCGGCTGAGCTGCAAACTGTTTACTTTGCCACAGGAGATGACTTTGATTACAATAAAGATCTTACAATAGATTAGCTTGTCCGAGCCCTAGAAGCCTCTAGAGGAACATCCCTGGGACCCGATGAGATTCGGTATGAGATGATAAAGCATCTTAATAAGGATGACATGATTAAGTTGCTAGAAGTGTACAATGAAATTTGGAAAAGACACTTTTTAAAACTCATGACATTTCGCCCACATCGTTCCAATATTGAAAGGAGGGGGTAATTCCAGATTTGCCATCTCCTACCGCCCAATTGCGTTGACAAGTTGTTTATGCAAGGTCATGGAACGAATTGTTAACAGTAGGCTATTGTATTTTTTAAATTCCAGTAATTTGCTAGTCATATTCAAGAGGCAATTGCCAAAAAGGATGATTTGATTTCATTATTTTTAGATATAGAAAAAGCCTACGACATGACATGGCGATATGGCCTACTTAAAAACTTTATGTTTTTGAATTACGTGGAAACTTGCCTTGTTTTATACAAAATTTCATTTCTGACAGAACCTTTGCTGTCAAATTATTCTCTGACAATGTCACTTTTTCGGACAAGGAAGTGTCTTGTCACCAACATTATTTTTATGCATGATCAATGACATCTTACCAGCTCCTCCTCTGAGTCTTAAATATTCACTGTACACTGATGATTGTGCATTATGGCATTCCAGCAATAATGCAGAATTCTCAGCAAATCGCATCCAATTGGCCCTGGATATGATTCATAACTGGGGCCTCCAGTGGGGTTTAAGTTTTCCACAAGAAATAGTATTGGGGTATTTTTTTCACATAGGAGGAAGCCGAACATCAGGCTAACTCTAGACAACCACCAAATACCTATTCAAAATTCTGCTAAATTTCTTGGGCTACTTTTTGATAGTAGACTCAATTGGAAAGACCACATTGGTCAATTAATGAATAAATGTCAAAGATCACTAAATTTATTAAAGTGCATTTCTGGTAATAAATGGGGAGTTGATAGAAAGACTTTGCTAATATATAAGGCCCTGATTAGGTCTAAAGTAGGTTATGGGTCAATCATGTATGGCTCGGCATCGAAAACAAGTTTGAAAGGTTTGGATGCTGTGCAGAATGCTTGTTTGCGTGTGTGTTGGAGCCCTTAAATGCACTCGGATCGAGCGTCTTGAGGTGGAGTCAGGAGTACCTCCCCTCCGACTCTGACGCGGCCAGTTAGCACTGACCTATGCCGCAAAGGTGGCTCGAGACCCGAGCCACCCTAATGGTAATGGAGGCACTAGGCCCTTTGTCACGAGACTCCACGACCTCGCTGAGAAAGTCGGTATAGATCTCTCTACCATCGATACCCTGGAAACCCCCAACTTTTCTATCATGGAAAACTGGCTTCCATCAGCCAAGGCCATGGCGCCGGAGGTGGAGGTACGCCAGAGGTTCAGAGAGATCCTTATTAAACATCTCCCTTTTTTCATGTATATAACGAAGGCTCCAAGACAGATAAGTGTGTGGGTGCAGGTGTATGGTCGACTGAATGTTCAGACTGCCGAATCATACATCGATTTTTCTTGCTGCACTTTTTGCCATTTATTTTGCACTGTCGACGTCCCACGAAAAAAAAAAAAAAAAAAAAAAAAAAAAATCTGATTCATTAAGTTCACTTAAAGCTATTAAATCCTTAGAAACCACTAAAAATTAATTGCTGGGTAATATCATTCGTAAGTTACATGGTGCCAACAAATCAATCAAGCTAATATGGGTACCAGGCCACTCTGGTATCCATGGCAATGAACAGGCTGACAAATTAGCCGGGTCAACTGACGATCTGGACACTACCATTGTTCGTATAGATCTCAGGTGTTTTGTGTCTCTTATAAAAGCAAAAATACATCTCCTGTGGCAAAGTGAGTGGACCGACCTCCAACTCACACACAAAATCAAACCAACAATCGAACTGTGGGAGACAGCCCACAGGAAAGAAAGAAGGGAGGAGGTGGTGTTGGCCCGCCTAGGGTCAACGCCTCAAAATTTACCAACCTCACTCCCTACATTGAAAAAAATTACCCTCTACGATGCCAGCTTTACAACACCAGCATAACTATAAACCACTAATAATAGTATGTCCTAAATATGCAAACCAAAGACAACCAATCAAAAAATATTTTAGAATAAAAAATAAAGAATTCATATCATTAAACATACTATCAGATAATGAAAAATCATCAATAAAGTAATCACTTTTTTGAAGGAAGACAAAACTGTATGACCTTATATACATTGATAGAATAAATAGGATTCCATTGGCTTAATAACCTTGGCCACATGCCACTGGTTGATAGCCGAGAAATCCAACAAAGAAAGAAAGAAAAGACAAGCAAACATGTATTTTCTCGCTCAGCCGATCGAATGCGACTCCTCAGAGAAACGCAGCGACTTACGGAATAATAATGGCGAAAATCATGGTCAGATTTTAGCACAAGATAAAAATCATTCCGCATATTCGAAAACAATTGAACAAACTGTTTTATTTCATCACCTAAATATTGACCCGTATTTCTATAAATATTGCACACACAAACACACACACGCACAAGCATACGCAGACGCACACGCACAAGCACATGCACGCATAAGCACACGCACACACACACACAGTGAAAATATCTACATATTAATTGTAGCCCTACTGCGGTTTGCGTTCAGCTAATGTTCTATAATGAAAAAAATAATGTAGCATTTTCTTTTTTTTTTTTATTGAATCAGTGTTTTAGTGTTAGGTTCAGGCAAAAAAACGGTTACTCCATTTGTTCGATTTGCCGTTGCTAGATGGTGCAGCTACGAAAACCATTTAGTAAGGTATCAGCGAGTTTTATTTGATACAGCTGCCGTACATAGATTTTTAAAGTATGAAACATTTCAGGTTTCAAGAAATATATAGTGATAATTGATACTTGCTCTGAAAGAAGGGGGAAATGCCGCCTCACCTCCAGAAGTGTTGCCATTTCGATACACAAACAATTACAGGAAACCACAATTGAAAGATATCCCACTACAAAGTCAATGATACACGTTTTGTTATCCCTTGTTTGAAGAAAATGAAAGATAAAATGGCTTACATAGTTTCCAAAAATAAATACTGATACACTTGTTGGCCATTTATGTTCTACCAATCATACTCTTTTTTACAAACAACCAAGGGTTTTCGCGTCATTCATAAAAATACAATACACTCTATGTTAACACTGAAGTGGCTGCCAGATGTACAAAAGTGGAACCCAGCAAGTGTATTGAAATATAATTCCGCAACTGTACATATATATGTGTATATGGGTGTATATATGTATATATATATACATAGAGAGAGAGAGAGAGATGTACACACACACATACACATACACACACACACACACACACACACACACACACACATATATATACATATATATATATATATATATATATATATATATATATATTATATGCATATGTATGTATGTATGTGTATGCATGAATATCTATATGTATATATGCATGTATATGTATACATATATGTGTATATATCTATATTCATATATATATAAATTATATATATGTATGTATATATATATTTATGTATACATTTGTATAGATAGATAGATACATATATTTATGTACACACGCATTCATATACATTTGCACACATATAAACATTTACACGCACATATATAAACATTATATATATATATATATATATTATATACTTATAAATACATACATACATTTATATTTTATATATATAATTTACATATATATATATATATATATCACATATACATAAATAAATTATATATACATATATATTATATATATATATATATATATATACATATATATAGAGAGAGATAAATATGTATATGTATATATATATACACATAAGACCGGATAGTACGTTTCACACCTATCCCCAGCAGCTGCCTTTCCTCCTTGGTGCCTGCTCTGCTTTCTCTTTTGGCACTTCTACAACGTAAGCAAGCATATACCCTCGAAGGGAGCCGCCGCATAATAGGACAGGTTTCGACAGACGGAGAGAAAGACACGGCATGCAGACTAAGCCACACAGGGTCCGGCTCCACCACCTTGTCCTCAACCCCGGAGACACGGAGTCTCACATCTACCTTCAGTAATAAACTC
>NC_061820.1:18846196-18848696 GCF_019202785.1 Penaeus chinensis
ACATACATCTTTAACATGAAAATGTCAGAATTTGTTTTGTTATTGCTTATTATAAAGATTAATGGCAACCTATCTTTTCTATGGAGTTGATAACGTATTGATACATGATTGGTGGGATTAACTAGCTCGTTCTGCGCAAATGCATGCTTATTCGTTGGGCTCAAAAGTAAAGCCAGGTCCAGAGGAAAATTAAATTTAATCCTGGACGCTGCCAATGCGCATGCGCAATAGAGATCTGGCTTAAACTTTAATACTGGATTAACTTTCCAGGCTCATACAAAAGACGCCCTATGTTGTCAGTTGAAATTATTTGTACATACAACCGGGGTCGCCGGGAGCAAAGCAGCATAAATCTTTGCAGTGTGCTGTCATTCCCTTAAAGATTACCTGAAAGGGTGTGTCGTTTTCAAATTATTGTGCTTTCTCTACTAATAAAGCATTCCATATACTTCGCAACTCTTATTTTATTCAACCAAATCGGAAAACCGCACTTTAAAGCCCGAAGAGTTCCCCGAACAGCAGACGAACTTTCTGACGCTCAGAATTTGATAAAATAGAAGGCGGGAGGGAGGAAAGAAATGGAGGGAGGTTGGTAGAGATAAAAGAGGGAGGTAGAAAGAGAAAAAGAATGAGAGAGAGAGAAAGGGAGATAGAAAGATAAAGGGGGAGAAGGAGGCAGATAAATAGAGAGGGAGGGAGGGAGAGGAAGAGAAAGAGAGCGAGTAGACAGAATACAGCCACAGTGCACAGTGACACACTCACTTTCTATCTCCCTCTCTCTATTCTTCCCTCTATCTATATTCCTTTCTCTTCCTTCCAACCTCCATCCTTCCCTCCTCTATTTATCTCCCTTCTCTTTGTTGCTGTAACTCTACGCCATCATGTTGAATGAATCAAACTGTGAATAGCACAAATTACGTTAACACCATCCCCTAACCGCGGGAAGCGTAATCATCGTTCGTCTGCTACTCTGGGAGAACTTTACAGGCTTAAAAGTGCGCTTATTGTTTGGTTGAATATATTGAAAGTAACTCAGGTAACCTTTAAACAGACACACTGATATATATATATATATATATATATATATATATATATATATATATATACATATACATATACACTGATATATATATATATACACACATATACATATACATATACACATACACACATATATGTATATATAAATAAATATATATACACATATACATATATATAGTGTATACATACATAAATATTGTATATATACACTTATGTATATTGTAAATATGTGTATATATAACATATACATATCCATATCCATATATATATATATATATAGATATGTATATATATATATATATATATATATATATATATATATATATAATGTGTATGTGTGTGTGTGTGTGTGTATATGTATATGTATATATATACATATATATATATATATATATATATATATATATATATATATATACACACACTGTGTATGTAGCTATATACATTTTTTTTTTTTTTTCTTTACCTAAAAGTGCAATTTATTGGTTTGGTTGAATAAATTGACAGTTGCAAAGTATATGGCTTGACTTTTTAACACAGAAAACAGTGGACTGAAACAAAAACCCCACCAATCATGTAGTGTTACGTAATGACGTCATCACAGACACACACACAAGTCGAGTCTTGGGTAAGTGTCGAGTGCGGGGAGGTCGCTGCGCCGACCAGCCCTGTGAGAATGACCTGAGCCCGGGAGCGAGGGCACGTCTGCCAAGGTCAAATAAGGTCAGATAACTCGTCAGCTACTTTTTGCGATGGTTCTTCCCTGGACCTCGAGCCACGTGGCAAGCAGCCACGCGGTCTTTCATACGCAAATCCTGGATATACACACGGTATACACACACAGACTTTTACATGTTAAATACGGAGAAGGTTGGGTAATGTGTGGTCTAGTCTGCTAGTAATGGATTCTGTAAATGTGCATAGTTCATGCACATTTATAATAAGTTAAAAATTGTAAAACATAGTAAGGCTTTGTAAGCATGGACGTGAGAGCGACGGTGCTTGAGGCAAGAAGTGACCGCGAATCCAATATGGCAAGCGTTTCGTGCGCAGGAACAACCAAGGTTTATAAGGTCTATTTGCGTAGGAACATTACCATTCAGAGAGTGATTACTGAAAAATCTGACATGAAAATTAAAGAACTCTAGGAAAAGATGGAAGTAATAAAAATCAGACTTGGTATCGGTACTCAAAATTCGAGGTAAATCAAGAAAAAGTTGAAGTAATCAAAGTACAGGAAACTGAAAAGCAGATTGGAAGCAATTTGTCAAATAATGGAACAGGCAGTAAAAAAAAAAAAAAAAAAAAAAAAAAAAAAAAAAAAAAAAAAAAAAAAAAAAAAGCTACATATGCCAATGTAAAGGAAACAATAAGCAAAAAAACAAAGTCATTAAGATCACAACTAAAGAAATAAAGGGCGGCTTGCGTAGGCGCCATAAAGGTTAATCTAGTATTAAAG
>NC_061820.1:18853696-18856196 GCF_019202785.1 Penaeus chinensis
AGTTCTGACATGAATAGTGAATAAATAATAAGTGCTGTTTTTCAGTGGAGGCTGGTGTCAGACCCCATGCTGGTGTTCTCAAGAAATGCTGGGATGAACAATTAAATATAACAGGTAAATTATAAATTACATTGACTCATTGACTGGTGTATCAGGAATAAGCCATTATTTACTTTTTATTTGCCATCTTTCTCTGTTGGATACAATTATTCACTTTTATATAGATATTGACCATGTACCTCTTGATTCTCTGAGTAGTATGGCAGGACTTCCTGTGCAACTTTCCCTCTTCCAGTATGGACACGACACCGCGACACAGAATTAGGTGACCATGGTTGCAATTTTAAGGTATAACTCATTACAGGTTAGGTGCATACAGCTGGAGAAAAACTTTCCTGTGTTTCCACACAATGGTTTTATATGCCATTAAGCTAGTTTTTCTAGGTACTGTTGCCACCTGTGTCCAGAGGCGGAACTAACCATGAAAGTGAAAAAATAACAGGGACAAAGGATTGGCTATTATCTCTGATAGATACATACTGACAATGCATCTTTTTGGCACAATAAAATCAGGAATACTTGTGAAAGCTCCTTTTGTTTACAGGGATCTTTTGGCTTTTGACAAATGTTTTAGATAATTATTAGTAATCTAGGTACAGAACCAAAAATAGCAACATAGACACATTTTTCATAAATTGCTTTTTTGCGCATTCTTACAGTCAAACTTGGAATCTTTAATGTCATCTCTACGTGAAAAGCAGGAAATTGTCTAACTGTCATAACAACAGAGAAGATGCACAGCCATGTGTGAGAGCATTTGTGGTGGGCGATACCAGCAAATTTTCATAATTGCAATTACTGATTACTTTTATGAATGCAATCAAAAAGTAATTGATTGCCTTTATTTATTTACTTCTTGAAAGACTAGAGATAACTGGAATGGACAGGGTAGAATGATGGTGTAATGGAGAAATGTCAGACTGATTGCTGAAGGAATGACAGAGAGATGTTATAGTAAAAAACTGACATGGTAAATGAATGGCAGAGTGGTGGTGTGATGGAGAAACAGGAGAGTAATGGTATAATTGAGAAATGAGAAAGTGGTGATGTGATAGCTAGCCAAAGGTATGGTGGAGGAATGACATGTTGACTATGTGGTTGTGAGGTGACAGATAACAGCAAAGTGTTGGTCTGGAAAAGGAATAGTGTGTGTGTGTGTGTGTGTGTGTGTGTGTGTGTGTGTGTGTGTGTGTGTGTGTGTGTGTGTGTGTGTGTGTGTGTCAATATGTGTATTAATTCAGCTCTTTGTACAAGGGTAGCCTACATGTGCTGTCCTTTGTAAATTGCCTCCATAAATGCTCAATCACCAAGGAGTCAAATAGTATACCTGATGTGACCTCACCTGATTTTACCTTTGCTATTAATTGCGTGCACTAAGTATAATTGATAATTGACTTCTTGGTGACTAAGAATTTGTCAAGCCATCTATATATAAACACAATGGACATTGGGTGTATGTCATGCCATTGTTTTATATATATATATATATATATATATATATATATGTATATATATACATACATACATACATATGTATGTATATGCATATATATACATATATACATACATATATTCTCATATATATGTATATATATATTTACATACACATGCACATGCACACTCACACGCATGCATGCACGCACGCATGAACGCACGCACGCACATGCACACACACACACACATATAAATATATAGATATATATATATATATATATATATATTACATATATATGTAATTATTATATATATACATATATATACCTATATATATCATAAATATATATTTTACATACATATATTTGTATATACACATACATACATACATATATATACACACACATATATGTTATATATGTGTATATATATATATATACATATATATATATATATGTATATGTATATATGAATATAGATTTACACATACACACATATATATACATATATGTTATATATATATACATATATGTATATTTATTATATATACATACATATATGTACATATATAAATATATATATTTATATATGTGTATATGTATATGCATATATGTATACATGTATATCATCATCATCAAAGGGCTAACGCCAAGGGGGCACATGGCTACATCCGCCCTTCGCTTCCAGCCACGAGGGTCTCTCAGGGAGAGTCTCCAGGCAGGCCCTTGGCCCATCTCTAACTCCTCACAGCAGGTCAAGCTGCCCTAGCCATGACCTCATAGGTTGTCCCAGGATTGTCTCGCAGAAAGACAACCTGATGGGCAGTGTCATCATACTAGGTGCCCATATAGCCTGAGTTGGCGATCCCGGATAATGCAAGTAACAGGTTCCATGCCAGTCTCATGGTGTAGCCGTCGGTTGGACATGTAGTCCTGCCAACTGTACCCCATGATCCAGCAAAGTTACTTGTTACAAAGGGCATCAAGATGAGACTCCAAGGCACTAA
>NC_061820.1:18863696-18871196 GCF_019202785.1 Penaeus chinensis
TTCAGCCTGTTTTGGCTCTGCCTGTGAAGACATGGCCTGGTTTGGAGTGGGGAGGGGAGTCTCGTCCTGGGGTGAGGATGGGGCTGGCTTTGCTCAATCCAGCTTTCTTCCTTTTAGGGCTGCGACAGTCTGGGTCATTGCCGTCATGGCGACCGAAACTGCCTTCTCGGCCTCCTCCTCGTCAAAGAGGAGATGATCATCTGTTGGGGAGGTTTTTGTGGTGCTCTTAGAAACTTTTTTCTTTAGGTTCTTTTTCTACACTTGTGGCATTGTCGGAAACTCCTTTTTGTTGGAGACATCCGGTGTCGGCTGGGGGGCGGCCTCCTTCCTCTTAGGCCGGGAGGCCTTTTCGCTTTTGTTCCTTCCCCAGACGTGGGTGCCTGGTGGGGCAGGAACAAAATCTGGTCGCTTTTGAGCAACCTCTTGTCGCCTGAGGGCCGCCTCTTTCCTGACAGAGCAAGTCAGGCTCCAGGTGTGATGCTTCTTGGCACAGTTGGGACATTTGGCTGTTGTGTCCCTCTTCTCCTCTTTGTATGCCTTAAGGCATACCTCTGTGTTGTGTGCCTTGCTACAGACACCACATTTAGGCTTGGCTGTACAGTTAGCCTGGTGGTGACCGTATTTCTGGCACTTGAAACACCGAAGTGGTTCAGGCACATACGTCAGAAGGTTGTAGGTGCCCCAGTTACCCAGATCAAGGGTAGTGGTTGGGGCACCTTTCATGGTCACAAGGATTTGCCTGGTTGGAGTCTTCCCTTCGACATTCGGGAAGCCTGCACGACCTGTGGGTGTGAAGCGATCAGCTCCACATCGTACAAGACTGAGAAGCCAAGTAGCACCATCTTGGTTCTCTTTTCCTCAGGGCATTATGATCATGCCCTGATCTCGGGCGACCCGGATCGACAGCGGGATTTTCCATTGCAGCTCCAATGCCCTGACTAATTGGTAGGCATTGTCGAAGCCTTCGGGTTTAGCTGGCACTTTGAACTGGGTGAAGCGTTAAGGGGGTCCCGACTCTTCATCAGAGTCGGTCTCCGGCCTCAGACGCTTCGGCCCGCCCTTTCGGCTTTCGGGCTTGTTTTTGGGGCAGCAGCTGATACGGCTGGTTCAACCTGCTCTCCCCTCACAATCAGGGAAGCCGTCTGAGAACTCAGGGGCCTTCCTGGCTTAGCTGTTGGCCTAGAGGGGCCAGCTCGCGAGTCAAGTTGTTTGACTATTCGGTGGACAGACCCATTGGCTTCGGTCTTGTCCACCTTAGCAGCAGGCGTGACAGTGTCATCCTGTGCATGGGGTTTTCGTTTGCCACCAGAGGGCACATATAGCTTCATGGTGACTGCCGTGGTCTGGGATCAGGCCACCTGTCTTGCTGGAATAGAGGACCAAAGAAGCGTGTTGCTAGCCGCAATGCGTACTCGTTCACGGCATCGCTTAACCTCCAGGACTCCCGTCTCAACAGCGCACAAGGCTGCCACGCACGGCAAACGCGTGGGTAGGTGTAAACCCCTGGGGAGAGACCAGAGGGGATGCCCTTCCACCTACGAGACATCATTGTTTGGAGCCCTTTTGCTCAGCCTTCTGAAGCAGCCATCAAAAGGTTGCTTCACCTCAGTGAGGGAGGGAGCTCTTATTCCTCTGAAACAACCACCCAAAGGTTGTTTCACCACGTAGCTTGATCCGTTACAAAAAGACCTGAGCCAAGGCCAGACGAGTGCTAAAGGAGGCTAGATGGACGTCATGGAGGCAATATGTTTCCTGGATTAACTCTGGGACCCCCTTAGCATGGGTATGGGACAAGGTATGTATGATCACTGGGCAGAGCACATCCATGTCACCACCTGCTCTGAATATATATGGCATAATCCTCACAGACAAAACAAATGTTCCAAATGAGCTAATAAAATCCATGGCACAGATCTACTCTTGAGCATCTTACACTGCCTGATTCTCCACTCTTCGGGCTGAACAGGAACGACACCCAGTGTCGTTCTTCAGCAGGATTGTAGCAGAACTTCCATACAACTTGCCATTTTTGTGCAGGGAGATGGACTCTGATTTGCAGCTCTGCCATAAGACTGCCCTCCCTATAGACCTTATTGAATAGATTCAACAGGAACGTTTGGGAACTCTTCGGTAAGTGAGATATCATTTGGTATGGAATATCGTCACTTCCTGGGGCAATCTTACGGCAGAGCTGCAAAGCAGAGTCCATCTCCTTGCGCAAAAATGGCAAGTTGTATGGAAGTTCTGCTGCAGTGCTACTGAAGAACGACACTGGGTGTCGTTCCTGTTCAGCCCGAAGAGTGGAGAATCAGGCACTGTAAGATGCCATGGATTTTGCCAGCTCATTTGCAACTTCTGTTTTGTCTGTCAGGATTATACCATCTATTTTCAGAGCACCTTGTCCCATACCCATGCTAAGGGGGTCCCAGAGATAAACAAGGAGACATACTGCCTCCACGATGTCCACCTTGCCTCCTTTAGCACTCACCTGGCCTTGGCTTGGGTCTTTTTGTAATGGATCAAGGTTACATCGCTTGGGCGTCGTTTCAACTGCCTTAATTCAACTTTTCTTGCTCTGACAGCTTGTTGGCATTCATCAGACCACCATGGTACTGGATGTCGACGGTACTGCCCGCTACTTCTGGGAATTGATACTTCTGCTGCAAGGTGAATTCGTGATTTGAAGTGATTAACATCATCTTGAATACACTGGAAATCATTCACAGAGTCTTGCAATACTGCAGTTGATCCAAAAAGATTCCAGTCTGCATGTTCAAGTTGCCATCTCTGCACTCCATTGGCTGGAATACTATTCACCTCCTCCAAAAGTATTGGCAAAAGTATTCACTTGGCAAGTTTCCATGACTTGCCAAGTGAAATTCAACCGTGAATCAGGTGAACCAAAGTCAATATTGGAGAATGTACCAGTTTGAATTTGGAAATGTGTGGGCGTGTCACTGTTTAGTAAGACTACTCTACTCTTGAGAACAAGGACTCCAAAGCCCTTCCTTGAGGGTTGCACAAAGTGTCTCCCCAGAGGTGATGCCGACCATTGAAATCTCCCAAGAGTAGGAATGGATGAGGTAACTGCCCAAGTAGATCTTCCAAATCATCTATGTTGATATTATGTGGAGGAAGATAGATGAATGCGAGAGTGTAAGGTCGTGTCAAACCTATTCCCACAACCTTCACTTGCAGTGTTGTCTGCAGGTGGATGGCCTGGAAGTGAATGTCCTGACATACCATCACTGCTACTCCTCCATGAGGTCCATTATCAAAGGTTCCATAATGGGCTTGAACTTGGAATCCTTTCAGGGAAATTAGCCGATTTTCCCTGGTCACAATCTCTAGTAGGCATACAGAAACTGGGTTACACAGAGCTATCAGATGTTGCAGTTCTTCCCATTTTGCATGAATTCCCTGACAGTTCCATTGGACCAGGATATCCAGTTCTTCAGGTTGACAAATTACTTCACAAGGAGTTTGGCAGCACCGGTGGTTAAGACCTGCCCCACACTTGTCTCTTTCCAGCATTTTGGGAGTACCTTCTGGTGGGTTGTTTACCTGTGGAACTAGTTTTCAGAGGCTTCCTTTGGACAGGCTCAGGATTTTTTGCTTGGGCAAAGGACGGACCTGAGCCTTCGGTTTAAGAGCATTCTGTCTAGCAGCAGAGGCCCCTGTGGATGTGGTGGCAGCTGGGGCTATCACCATTGAGGCCTCTGAAGCCCTGCCTGATGGCTCCAAAGACCCCACTCTATGAGGAGTCTTTTTAACAGGCTCAGGATTCCTCTGCCCGGGCAAAGGGCATACCTGAGCCTTTGTTTCAGGGGCATTCTCTCTAGAAGCAGAGGGCCCTGTGGATGTGGTGGCAGCTGGAGCTGTCACCATTGAGGCCTCCGGAGCTTTAACTGATGGCTCCAAAGATCTTACTTTGGGAGAAGGAGTCTCCTCAATAAACCCCACACTCCTACTCCGTTTCTGGTGGAGTCAGTTTCAGCATTTGAAGACTGATTTTTAAAGGTAGTGGCAGAGTGTGTGGTGTTAAAAGTATCGGAGGGTAAGAGATGGCGGGAAGGAGGATGGGCTAGAGGCGAGGCAAAGGACTTACCCGGCTGTGCAAACAGCACACAGGCACATCGCTTTGCTTCTGCAAAACTAACTTTCTCCTTTCTTCTTGTTACCGATACTTCTTTTTCGAACTTTTTACATTGCTTAGAAGCTTCATGATCTTCTTTGCAGTGGTAACAGCATATTGGACCTGGACAGTTCTCATCTCCTTGATGACCTGTTGTACCACACTTTACACACACTCTTGGTTGTCCATTTTCCTTAAAACGGCAAGAGTCGGCTCCATGCCCATAACCCTTACAGAGGAAAAACTGCATAGGGTTGGGCACATTAGGCTTTACCTTGAGGTGGTACCGTGCCAACTTAACTGATTCAGGAAGGACTAACGTTTCAAAAGTTAGAAGGAGAGCTGATGTAGAATGTTCCAAACTATCAGCATTCTTCTTTAAACGTTTTACTGCCACTACATTAAATTTCTTTAGTTCTTTTAACAGTTTCTCCTCAGAATACCTCACCAGGTCTCGGGAAAAGACAATTACACTGATTGAGTGTTTTGTGAGGAGAACATGAGACCCAGAAATGTCGCATATCTCACGCAGACGGTCACTCTCGTCTGGTGATGAAACTTCATCTATGAGGCTACCATCCCGCTCTGTGGTGATGCGAGGATCACGTTGACATACCTGAACTATCTTCCGATATACCTAAAAAATATCAAGGTCCATGATAGATACACCATCAATGGTCTTCACTATTAGGTATTTACTATATGATAAACTTTCATATTTACCAGGTAAGATTTCCTTAATGGATTGAGGAGGACTTTTCTCCTTACCTGGTTTGAGAGCTCGGGAACCATTATGATTCTCATGCTTGCCCTTTGGAATCTGGTATGGTTCCAGAGTGACCTGTGATGTTCCAGAGGGATTGGCCAGGGGATTGCGTAGGCCGTCAGGGAGAGAGCTAGGAAGCCATTTTGTCTCATCCCTCACTGGTGACCCCTCCAGTATGGGTAGCCCTTTGGTCCGGCTCACCAGATCATTGGGACCTCAAGCAAGGCACCACCGAGGCAAGGCGGCTTCCGTTAGGGGGGTCAGTGACAGTGAATCAATCGAGACACCCATAAATAGCTGACACAGGCCGGGCCATATATATGGAAAGCTAGACATTTCAAATCTCACTCACGCATTCGCTACTATGGCTTGTCACTTTGCCTGTTTCGTGCCTGGCTAGTGGTCATGGGATCAGCACTGACGAATTATAAACGGAGAGGTTTCAAAGATGGAACTTCTTGTAAACTTGCTATGAACTCGATTGCCTGTGGTTATGGGAGTGCACTCGTGCAATTGCATAAGGCAGACATGTGAGTTAGAAGGCGAACAAGATGGATATGCGTCTACGGAAAATGAAGAAATACTCCTAAAAATAAATAAATATATAAAAATAGTCTATATGTTATATGTTATATCATACCAATTGTCCGTCTCTGTCTCTATTCTTTGTTTACTTTGGTTTACTCTCGTTTGATTTATCTTCCACTGATAATACAAATCTCCTTCTGTTTTAACTTTCTCTTTCACTGTCAACTCTGATGCATAACTATTAATAATCCATATATCAGCATAAGCACTGTTTCTTTATTTATATATCTATTTTTTTTCTTTTCTTTTTTTTTTCTTTTCTGTTTCTTTTTCTTTCTTTTTTCTTTTTTTCCCTTCTTTTGTTTCTATTATCTCACCATATATATTGACAATTATCACCAAATGTTCCTTCTCTTATGCATATTTTATGTATAACATGCTCCCTTTTTGTTTTCAACGCGTTTGCAACAGTCAGACCCAATGGGCAAAAGTGCATTCCCCCGCGAAAATAAAAATCATATAACGTAAAAAAGTAATAATAATAATAATAATAGATAAATAATAATGATAAAACAGGTATCTACTCTAGTTCCTAGGTATTTAATGTTTACATATTAATTGCCTACAATACAGTAAAATCTATATTTTTTTTACCACAAATTCAAGGAATGGGGAAATCAGGTGCAGTCATAGATTTCTTGGTGGCTGAGCATATGTGGAGCCATGTGAATGTAAAAATTCACACGCAAAAGAAGAAGAAAGAAAAAAAGAAAGACAAAACTACAAGGGACTAAACATAAACCCGTTATCATTGGGTTAAATACCGAAATGAAGAGAAGAAAATATGAAGCTAATCATCCAAGTTAAAATAGTTCCCCATAAATTCCTTGTCGATTTCTGTGAGATGTAAGGCATGCTATATTAAGTTCTAGCGGTAACTACGATCACGTGACTTAGAGAATGATATCTACACTCCTTCATAAAATAACAGATATAAAGTGTTTCGCGCGACAGGTTGCTAACCGTTAAACAATGGATCAACAGCCGAAATGATGTTCATCATTATTAACTTCTTTTTCTCATCATTTACATAATTATTGCCAAAATCACAATTTTTTCATTAAAAACATTTAATAGTACTTTCGACTTTTAGAGATTTCTTAGTTTTAGCAATTTCTCTGTAAATGGGCATTTTATTGCTATTGTGTTTATACTTATCATTATTGAAATTACTATTGTTATTAAGCAGCACTCAATGCAGTATTACTATTGTCATAGTTAATACCATTGTTGTTACCGTTGTTATTATTATCATCATCATTGGTATTATTATTTATTATTATTATTATAATTTTCATTGTTGTTGTTTCTACTATTGTTATTAATAACTGCACCCTTTGTTTTAGGATATTTCCCTTCATAATAAGGCAGCTGATGTTCAACCTTATGAAAAGAATTTATTTTTCTTCCATCATTAAACACTACAAGTCGAAGATTAAGAGATGGCTGGGGAGCCGGGGACTATGTTGTCTCCCCTGCCCACTGAGCAGTCATCCTGCCGCCCCGGAGGACACTTGGAGCTCCGGTGCTCCCCCCTATGGTAGGCATTATTTTCTCCTCTCTCCCTTTCTATCCTTACGCTCTCCTATCCATTAATCTTAAACTTAACTATCTTATAGTACCCAATGTGTAACTGAAAACCAAATAATAATAACATGAATAATAGCATAAATATCGCCCAACGAAAAGAAGAAAAGAATATATCCCGTGATGACAATAGACAAATAACAGCTGGTGATGGCAACTCACAATTTCCATAGGAAAAGTTCTGCAGCAAGCATGCTCCACGTGGGAGTTATGAAGTTGTAATGTGACGTCACGACTCGAGGCGAGGTAAATGTTGTGCTTAGGTAACAATGACCCTAGCACACTCCAGCCTCACTGCTCCGATCGCTAACCCTTACACGATACTACATTACACTTCACTTTGCTTTACTTTACTTTCCCATACGAATACGAATTAAATTTGTGAGTAGCCCAATCAGTGGTTATAGTGACTCATTATAATGGT
>NC_061820.1:18878696-18886196 GCF_019202785.1 Penaeus chinensis
AAGACAGGTTTGCCATTTCACATTAGCTATATCAGTTAGGAAGTTATTTGTATTTCCAGCCCAAAAATCCCTGAATTACATAAGTGTGAACATAAGTGTGATGTTAGGATTTGTTTGTTAAATCACCAAAAATCAAAACGGGAAAGTACTGGGAAGTAATCAGAAACTGAGGAGTATACGATGCCATTCATCTAGATTTGTCTAATATTGTTTGTCCATATTTGGTCTAAAAGTGGGGTATCTAATAAAAGAACTGGCCGTAGAGGATGGAAATGAAGTCAGGGTTGTTCTTTGACAGAGACTGATTCCAAAAATCTAGATCAGGCTACTCAACTGGCAGCCCGCGGTCCGAATCTGGGCCTCCTGCCAGGACCCCAGGGTCCAGGAGAAAAATATAATTGAAATGAAGGTCATGGGTATGGATTCTTGAAAGTGTATTTCCTCGACTCGCTGTAGGGTAAGTTAGGGGTCTATTTTACATATGAATTTAACCTAATGCTTCCAGGGCCTTAGATATAAGTTTACAATAGTGTCCATAGCAATAACGATAACAGAAAATTGGACAGATCAGCTGGGTGGCGATGTTTATTTTCATTTTGAGAGATAAATTCCATGTTTTATTGTGTCAGAACTTCAGCTTTTCTCAGTGAAAATACATAACACAAAATAGCAATAATGTTTTGATTTTTCCCAATACGAATTCCAATTTACAAGATGTTAGTTGAGAGGAAAACTCCAAATCTTGTTTTAGAAGAGTAGCTTTTATTACAAAAGTAGCAATACATTATACAATAAAAATATTGTTTTCCATTTGAAAATTATCAATTTCAGCTGTTTGAGAAAAAATAGTCTAGTTATATTTTAGCTACCAAACTGAATATTTTTTATATCCACTAGTTAGCTTTATGTCTGTTTATGTCAACGAGTGAATATGGAATGAATACAAATCATATGGGAACACTATGGAGTACTCAGACTGGTAATTTCATTTTCATGATTGCATGGAAAATATTTATCCGGACTTTGCATATATATCAGTGGGGCTATTATGTGTAGGTCGATATAGGTAGCCAATTAACAAATTTTGCACTGTCAGTTTGAGTTCTACAAATAGAGTCTGGATGTGTGGCAAGAGCGTTGAGCTCTACATATGGAAGAATGTTTTGTTGAAGCATAAACACTGGCGCCTCCTCTGTTTGTGAAATGTGGTTGTAGTGAGTGTATTTGTTAAGATCATAGAGAGAGAATATGTATTCATTTAATTTTTTGTTTCCCTAAAACTCAAGATATCAAAACTACCTTTGAGAAAGGATCTGCATTTTGCTGGCATTTTGAAGGCAAGCAGTTAATATTAAAACACACTATTTTAAAAGAATCGATAGAGTTATAAGTCAATAAATGATCTAAGGCATCAGGGAAGTGATAGTTGCTTAGTGGGATCTGAATATTGCTGCTTAAGAAGTCGTTAGGATCATTATGCCTCTCGTAGTTATCAGAGCCATCATTAAACTGAGTGAAAGATTTTTCTATTAAATTATCTATGTACAAAGATGCCCTGTAAAAATAATTTAGGTTTAATGAACGAACAAAAATCGCATATCATAAAGGAAATAATGGGTACAATATTAAAGTTTAATACTCATTTATCGCACTTGTATAGAAACCTTTTTGGGGGACTGGCAGCATTTTCTTGAGGGTCTGTCGCGTTTCCTTCGAAGTCATCTGGCTCTGGCTTTGGACCAACAGAAACATCAGCAGAAGCGCTAGCACCGGTAGCACTAGCATCAAGGTAGCTATCTATATATGTATGTATACACACACACATGCATACATACATATATATAAATATATATATATACATACACATATACGTAAATTTATATGTATATATATCACATATATGCGTGTGTGTATGTATATATATGTGCACACACACACACACACACACACACACACACACACACACACACACTCACACACACTCACACACACACACACACACACACATAGGCCGCCGTATCCTCCGACCTGACCTGACCTCCCAGTGCTTCCGTTCGTCTGCCCTCACCTGCCTCGTGTTCACCGCGTTGCCTCTCCTCGCTCTCTTTTATGCTCCCTCCTTTACCCTTCCCCTTCAAACCTGAAGATATAATCCAGGTGGATTTCGAAATTATTGTCTCATTATCAATAAATATAGTTTCTACATTGTGTTTTTTCTATCATATATATATGTATGTATGTATATATACAGATACTAGACATACACATATATGTATATGTATATATACACACATATGTATATATATACATACATATATATGCACACACATATGTGTATACACACATACATACATATGTATATATATATATATATATATAGAGAGAGAGAGAGAGAGAGATAGATTTATCTACACACACATATACAACACGTACACATACAAGTGCACTCACACACATACAAAGTCAATAAACACACCTGCAAATGCATTCGTACATACATACACACACATATATATATACATGTATGTGTATATATATATATATATATATATATATATATGACTGCCTCGATAGTCCAGTGGTTAGCGCACTGGACTCCGGCCCTTATGGTCCCGAGTTCAAGTCCCCTGCGCTCTGACTGCTGGCTCAAGCCCGATAAAACGACATATCGCCTTGAGAAGTTAAACGCAGGTGTCATAGGGGAAGTCACCGCCGTGGCACAAGTGATAGCGCACCGAACCGCGGTTGATTAGGAAGGGCATCCAACATATATTAATATATACACATATATACATCTGTATATATAGATATATACAGATATATGTATATATACACCTATATATGTATATATACACATATATACATATATATACACATATATACATATATCTACACATATATACATATATATACATATATACACATATACATATATATATATATATATATACATACACACACTCACATACACACAAATATATATATGCACACATACACACACACACACACACACACACACACATATATATGTATATATATATATATATGTCTATATATTTGTGTATATATATACATACATATATATGTATATGTATACACATGTATATATTAGTATGTATATACATACATACATATATATATATATATATATATATATATATATATATATATGTGTGTGTGTGATCATCATCGACGGGGATTGTTTCCAGGATTGTCTCGCAGAGAGACAACCTGATGGGCAGAGTCATCCACAGGTAAACGTGCGATCCCATGCCAGTCTCGTGGTGTAGCCGTCGGTTGGGCACATGGTCCTGCCAACTGTACCCCATGATCCGGCGAAGAGACTTGTTACAAAAGGCATCAAGACGAGACTTCAAGGCACTAGATAGTATCTAGTTTTCGTTTCCATAGAGCAAAACTAGCAGTGTCAAGGCCTTGAAGACACGTAGCTTGGTCCTTCTGCATAGGTACTGTAAGGTGGCCTTCCACAGCCTGCCATCTCTTCCTCATCTCGCAGCCAGCCTCCCTTGTTTTCGCGCACCCTGACGTCTCACAGCCCGGTCAACGCTTGCTGTAATTGTCTTCTGTAGGTTTCTCTATTTACATATGTTCACCTATTTCTCTTTTACTGTTCCATTTTACATTGATCACTTCTGTTTGAGTTTGCCGTTTGACCCCGCCCTCTCATCTGCGATTCATTTATATGCAAAGTATTTATCGCTTCTTTGAATTTCATGGTTACCTATATTGTTTTAAGTTATCTCCTATTTTTGCCTTACTTTTTTGTCTGTGAACGCTTATTCTCATTTTAAGAAATAGCTATTTTAACATCAACTTTTATCTATTGTACTTCATTTTGCCTACTCCACATTAAGTATATAAGTTTTTTTTTATCTAGTTATGAAGGTCATTTCAATCATGATTGTAGTGTCTTTGCTAATGTTTTTTTTTCACAAACTTTATATTCTACAAACGATGTTTTGCGTCGGTTATGACGTCACAAACTTTATAAATATAAGCCGCGTTAAGCGGGGAATAGAGTCATTCTTCTCGAAACAACGGCGTTTTGTTCTCCTCAAGTGTGATTTTCCTTACTAAGCGGAAGGTGGAAATCTCGGCACGTCTAAGCATCACATCCCATGGGAAAAATACAAGTTCAATTCTGTTTTCCTAGCTATTTTCTTTGTGCATTGGATCTGGACATGATTCTTTGTTTTTAATATTAAATATAAACCAAAGTTTTATAGATTTTACTTTGCATACTAAGCTTGTAAATATTAATGGGTTTATTCAATTTAAATAATGAATTTAACATCTCATATGTTAATGCCGAGGTGTATATGCGGGAAGTCAGTTGGTTTCTATTCATGCTATCACTTTTTAGGAATTAAGTTGACAGTGAATCCATTACAAATAGATCATCATTAGCTATGGAGCCACAGTACCCCACCACAGTACCGACATCTCCAAATGCTCTTTTTGATCGAGTTCATGGCTCTTTCTACCAGGCCAATCCATCTAATGGCTTTTTGGTCTGACAGCCCAAAGATATGGACTACACTAACAAGATATACAAAGCTCTCTGTGACTTCAATGTCCTCACCGCAAGCATGGATCGACTGAACAGGTTCTCTTAACAGGCCCCTAAAGTCCTGAATCTTGGTCTTGGCCCAGGAGACTTCTAGGCCCAAGGGCTTCGCCTCATTGCTAAATGCATCAAGGGCCGCCACCAGTGACTCCAGGGACTCAGATAGGATAGCAACATCATTGGCAAAGTCAAGGTCAGAGACCTTGATATTGCCCAGTGTTGCTCCACACTAACTTTGGGTAGTAGCTCTGCCTATTATCCAGTCCATGCAGGTGTTGAAAAGTGGTGGTGCAAGGGCATAGCCTTGCCTCATCCCTGAATTAACAGGGAAGAAGTTTGACAGGCCACGCCTTTTTTAGGTCGATTCCTTTTCCCCTTCCAGAGAGGGATGACCAACCCCTCAACAGGTCAGAGGGAATGGATCTAGACTGCTAGATGGCAGTCAAGACTGTATGAAAGCCCCGAGGCTTAGGTTCATCCCCGGCCTTTAGCAGATCAGTAGGGATATCACATATTTCTGCAGCTTTCCCACTCTTCAGCTTAGAAATTGCCATCCTAACCTCACGGTTAGAGGTTCCTCACTGATAGGTGGGTCCGCCATAGGCATTATGATAACAATTGCATCTAAGCTAACCGTTGGAGGGTCTTCATGATCTGAGGTGATCTGTCCATCCACTGAGTGGACTGTAGTTATCTGTGAGGAGGGCTTATAGCTCAGTTTTCTCAGGGCTTGGTAGGCAGCAGTGGCAGCTGCAAGCGAGAAGGTATGAAAACACTTAACACTATTCTACCACACCATCGCTTCACATCACCCTGAGCATGAAGCCACCACCCATATGCATATATACATATCTATATATCTATATATTATATATATGCACACACACACACACGTGTGTGTGTATATATATATATATATATATATATATATACATATGCACATGTGTGTGTGTCTGTGTGTGTTTGTGTGAATATGTGTGTATGAATGTGTGTGTGTGTTTGTTTGTGTGAATGTGTGTGTGTTTGTGTGAATATGTGTGTGTGTGTGTGTGTGTGTGTAAATATATTCATATAAATACATACATATGTAAATATATGTATGTATATATAGAGAGTAGGAAATAGCAGTAACAGACCAGACTGTACCCCCGCCCAGAATGTACCCGGCATTGTTTTAGGTTAATCTGTTTTATACCCGGGGTATAAGTTAGGCTAGACCAGTTTATACTCCCAGGTATTAAATCGATTATAGTAGAATATGCCCCCAAGGCCATAATATACCCCTTCCATTTTGCATATGATAATTATATACCAGAAGATAATGGCTGGTGTTAATGCCGATCATGCATTGATCTCACAACAGCAGACGTTCTTTGTGCATTGAGATCTACAAGCCACCATATTAAAATCAAACTTGAAATATTTATTATGATTATGTTAATCTGTATAATTATAATAATTATTTTTCATTATCATTATCATTATCAAGAAAGTTTAATATGTACAGCATGTATTTAGGAGGTTCATTATACCAGCATTTTGCGCGTTAACGGATATACCCCTTATGTAGTTACGTGACCATCTTTGACTCTTGATACACACACACACACACACACACACTCACACACACACACACGTATATATAAACATATTTTTATATATTTATATGGTTATGTGTGTTTGTGTGTGTGTGTATGTGTGTTTGTATGTGCGTATGTGCGCCAAGTAGTTCGTCAAACACCGCATTGTTGATGGCATGAATATGATGATATATATGTATATACACACATACATACACATAAACATATACAGATATACACATACACATACACATACACATACACATACACATACACATACATACATATACACACCCACACACAGATATATATGTGTGTGTGGGTGTGACGCGATGTTTGACAAACTATTTATACCGGAGTGGCTGAGCAATGATCCTTCCCCAGGGAAGTAGTTGTTTAGGTGCTCAACACACACACACACACACACACACACACACATCCACACACACATTCACACACACACACATGTGCGTGTGTGTATGTATATATATATGTATATATACATACATATATATGTATATATATGTATATATACATACATATATATGTATATATATGTATATATACCCACACACATGTGTGTGTGTGTGTGTATATGTGTGTGTATGTGTGTGTGTATGTGTGTGTGTGTGTGTGTGTTTAAGTGCGTGCGTTCGTGCGTGTATGTGTGTGTGTTTTAAAGATAGATATGGAGGCAGACAAATATATATAGATGTATAGATATACACGTTAGATATTAAGAAGGTGATAGCACACGCTGACATGAGTAAGGAAGATTATCTAAAATGTTTAAGAATTAAGCATATTCGTGAAGTAAGAGAGAAGGCAGGGCCGGGTATAAAGCACGAGAGGTAGGAGGTAACGCAATAGAATCACAGTGCGTGGCTGGATAGATTAGTAATGAAGAAATGGTCATAAAATAATAGTAATAGAAAGGATGAGTGGGTATTAGTCAGTACACACACGGGTCGTGGAAAATAATGAAAAAATCTCCCGTTTAGTGGCACGCTTTAAGGCGGAGGAAGGCAGTTTCAGGTATGAGGCTATGAAGTAGGACGGGCGTGGTATTGGATAAGCGATTGTAACGTGATGATCTAAATAGCGCAGTAGACTTATTACCAGCTCATACTTAAGAGGAAAGAACATGAATTTGTAAAATGAAACTAATTCGAGAGAGTTTTTGATGAGGGTTGTGAGCCGTGGCGAACCCCTTTTCGAGGGCGGTTGTGTGAGGTAGGAGGGCGGGCCGCGGAGTGAGGTGAGTCCTGACGTGAGGCAGGAGGGCGGTACACCGGTGTGGCGGCGCGGGCCGGACGCCCCACAATCAATACG
>NC_061820.1:18896196-18906196 GCF_019202785.1 Penaeus chinensis
ACGCTCTTCTCTTTTTTCAGAATATGTATCCATAAAATTTAATGATCGATTTATACTTCCGCTATAATCTTTTACCAAAAGATGTATTCATGATACAGAATGATCTATATACACATATTGTTTGTGTGCTTATGTATGTGCGTGTGTTCATGGATGTGTGTGTGTGTGTATGTGTCTTTATATATATATATTTTACTCATATTTTTATTCATATTTCTATATGTATGTATATATATGTATACACACACACATATTTATATGTATATATATACAATATATATATATATATATATATATATATATATATATATATTTTGTAAACAATACATAGCAAGACCGGATGGTACACATCACACCTCTATCCCCAGAAGCTGCCCTTCCTCCCTAGGCGGACGCAAGTGCCTGCCCTGCTTTCTATTTTGTCATTTCTACAACAGAAATAAACATCCGCCATCGAATGGAGCCGCCCTATAAAAGGACACGTTCGTCAGGAGAGAAGCCTCCGGGTTATTACAGTGGTAACTTGTCTCATCCGAGGGGTCGGCGGTTCGCGCCCCGCCTAGGCGCGAGAAGTTGCAATTGTCGCCGTGGCTGGGCATGCATGGGTAATGTCTAAGCTCAGCCGAGTCAGCACCACCTGACACGCGTTAGCGAGTCGCTATTAGTCGATACAGGCCGGGCTCCCCTCATGGACATAGCCCGGACAAGGCTCAGCTTCGCATATCGGACTTATCCTTAGCAGGAGAGATACACAGCAGCCAAGCCACACAGGTTCCAGCTCCATCAGACGAAGGAGAGAGATACGGCAGACTAGCAGATCCACACAGGGTCTGGCTTTGCCACCCTTTGATTCACCTGCAAGAAGGCACCCTCTCCTGTTGATATCTGGTGGCAAGCAGTACTCCCACTCTCTCTCATTGACATCTGGTGACAAGCTATTCCTCGCCTCCTTTAATACCCAGCAATCGCTACCAAGTCCTCTTCTGTCCACGCCTATGTGCACCATGTCTGCCCTATTACTTCGTTCTGACCAATCACGTTTGTGCTACGCTCCTACCGAAATCGCTGATATTATGCTGCCGCACTCTACGCCTCAACCCTCGCCAGTCCGGCTCACTTGCCTCGGCAATTCTTCGCGAATCCTCATCAGCACAGCCATGGAGCTGCCATTCTACTCAGTACCACCAATTACTATTAAAGTAAGTTTGCCTATTAGTGCCAAACACACTTAACTAACTCTATATTACAAAACTTCTTGTTGTCTATCATTTACAACACAACAAAATAAAGAAGTGACACACACTCTCAACTCACACCTCATTCCCCAGCCCTAAGTACTCCGTGATATGTTGTGTTATTACTGTCTTTTTTTCTGCCTATTATTTTTTCCTCACATTGCACAGTTTAGTACAAATTATTTATCTTAGAACAAATGATTATCTTCAAGTTTATTTAATTATTGTTATGTTTGGTTGTTCTCATTATATTATTTTCGAATTAATGCAATTATTTATTTTTTCTCTTATATGGAATACCTATCTGGAATTAATTAATTACTACTTGCGTATCCATTTATATGCTTTGAATACATACATATCGTGTTTTTTTTGTAACATCAATATTTTTCTTATACTTCCTGCGCTAACCGTTCCGTTATACATTCGAGTACCTGCTCTAACCAATAACCCACCTACTTGACCTCTCTACACGGAAATCACTGTAGGATTATGAATTGTACTAAGTGCCATATATAACAGAACCCAAATTGCTTTCATGACGTTTTCTCGAAGTTCGATATCTAGTTCTCAGTAATGCTGGAATTTATGCTACTTTAGTTTTAAGGTTTGGTGAATATGTACTGATGGTAGTGTCTCCAGTTGCAAATAATGGCAACGCATAGCAGACAACATGCTTTATATAGGCTTCTGAGTTATTATCACCGCAAATTAATTCTCAGCCCGGCTTATGGCCGTAAACTAAGAAAGCCTGCACCCGCAACACCGAGATATTACGCCCACTTACGCTCACACGACGCGCACTGTTAGAATTAATTTCAGGCCCAGCTGCCTTGTGTTCGAATCATATATATACTTGCATAGTTAGCCCAAAGATATGGAATTCTTGTCCAATTATTTTTTCTCTCTACAATACTCTGCTGACCTCGCTAATCCTGACAAATCTTAAGTTATTAACTCCTCTTGTGACAAATTGTTCTTATTATGTTCTTTATTTTTCTGGCATTTTAGTAAGATGATTGACAAACATTATTATCCTTCTCCTTAGCCCTTTTACTGACCTGATACACTTATATTTCAGCCACAGAAGACGATGTAATCCTCCTTGCTACTGACTGTTGCACCTCAGTGCGAAACCTCTGCCACACCCGCTACTCTGGCACGCAACGACCCGAGCGCCCATCGGATCACCAGGAACCATCTGTATGATGTCGAGCAGAACCTGTATCCCTATGTAGTATTTCAAACGTTGTAGACGGCTCGAGAACAAGTCTTGCGCGTGGCCGAGCGATGTAAACAATACATATCAAGACCGGATGGTACACTTCACACCTCTGTCCCCTGCAGTTGCCTTTTATTTTGTCACTTCTGCGATGGACGTAAACATCCGCCCTAGAAGGGGGTCACCGCACAAAAGTAGAGGGAGAGAGACACGGTAGACAAGCCAAGCAACACAGGGTCCAGCTTCACCACCTCGTCCTCGACCCCGTGGACACGGGGGTCTCTTGGGGTCTCACATTTACCTTCAACAATAACCCAGCAAGCTAAGACCCCTTTCATTCACCTGCACGAAAGCACCTTCTCCCTTCTTCTTCTTTATGGTTTGCGAAGTTCTAGCTTCGCCCGGGTCTTCTAAATATGGCCCGGCCTGTGTCAGCTTTTTACGGCTGTCTCATTTGATTGTCTGACACTCGGTGCTCACCGTGGCGGCGGGATTGCCAACAGGCGCTCCTGCCGCCATGGTGTAAGCATATCGCATAGCCTCTTTACCAGCATGGCGGCTGTTGTGGGCGGTCCCTGTCTCAGGAATTGTGTATGGTCACAGTTTTCTAAGTAGTGGACTAGTGTGGCGTTCGGCTCGCCGCAGTGCTTGCAGCACCTTTCATCGCGTTCGATTATTGGGATAATCCGCCATGCACAGTGGTAACTTAGGCGCATTCTGTGAAGAATGACTTCGGTACCTCTGTTGCTTACTTCAGAGAGTGCCAGTGGTTCATAGCCTGTGGCGTCTGAGTACCAGCTGGCCGAGGGGGAGGTTCTCGTTTCCTCTCTGTGGAGCTGCCGTAGGAAGGTACGACCGACCAAGGCACGCTTCTCCTCAAGTAATTTTCGGTGATGATAATTCACCTACCCTGAGCAAGAATTCTCTGTGCCATTATGAGAATCGTGGTCAGTAGGTAGATGTTGTTGTCTGTGGGTGAGCTGTGCTGAAGACAGTCAATGGCTCCCCTGGAGTCTGTGTATGACCACGTGTCCTTCCCTTAGGGACGCGTGGCCCGGGGGCCTATGATTGCAACTGCCTCTGCCTGTAGCGAGGAGGCGTTGTCTGTTACCCTCATGGATCGAGTGGCGTCCCTTGCTGCAAAGCCGGCGCCTGCAGTGTGGCTCAAGAGATCGATCGATCCATCCGTGTAGTATGTTCTACTACCCGGAGGAGTGATGGCTGCAATGACCCTATGGGCTCATTATGTTGAACTCTATCAGGCTCAGTGCCCACGGCGGGGTTTCGGCAAAGTCGGGATGGGGAGAGCCTTAGCAAGAAGCTGTTCTTTGAGCTGATGGCGTATCAACACCCTGGCTGTGTGAGACAGCCAGGAGTTGTTTGCAAAGAGCTCATTGTCTTGTTCGAGGCATCTGACAAATATTTGTCTTAGGCTTGTGTTCCTGGGAGCCTGGATGACCTTTGACAGGAATTGTGTTGCTATTAGATCGATTCGTGAGTCCAGGGGGAGAAGGTTTGCCTCCATCAGGAGGTTGAGGACTTTCGTCCACCTCGGGGCACCCAGAATGATCCTGGCAGCTTCTTTTTGGACTGTCTCTAATTTGTCTGTGTGCTTTTTCTTTCCGGCAATTAGAGCGACTGAGGCATAGTCCACAATGGGCCGTACTAATGATCTTAGTACTTTGTGTCTGGCCCCTATGCGTCTCCCAGTCATTGCTCTTATGACAGACAGTCTTGCTTTGGTTCGGTCAACCAGGTACTGGACCTCCTTCTGGAAGGAGAGGGTCCGGTCTATCCTTACCCCAAGGTATAGGTAGTCCTGGACCCATTCTAATTCCACTCCCTGGATTTTCAGTCTTGTGCCTCGAACACTCAGAGCCATGGCTTTGGATTTGGCTGCAGAGATCTTAAGTACTGTCCTACAACACTCCTCTGACACAAGGTCCAGACAACGCTGGGCTTTATTCTAGCTGCGTGGTCCAGTGGAGGTGATAGCGAGATCGTCTGCATACGAGATGATCTTGCACCCCACTGGGAGGTTTATGTTGAGGATGCAGGACATTAAAGTGTTAAATAGGGCGTTCCATTTTCGAGCGGCATGTGCTGCGATAGGTGACCTTGGAATTTGACATTGGCAGTCCTATTCCTGAAGTAGTCACCTATCCAAGCCAAGAGCTTTCCTCTGATTCCCTTCTGGATCAAGGTTTCCTGAATGGCAAGCAATTTTTCCAGTTCAAAAGCCTTCTCCAGGTCAAGGAATACCACCACAGCTGGGCCCTTGCTGATTGTGCTTAAGATCGTGGCTATGCTGTGTGCTGTGCCCATGCCCCTTGTGAACCCGTGGAGGTGTTCGTGCAGGGGTCCCGTTTTCCATTGAAGCCGGTTTAGTACCATCCTCTCGGCCGTCTTGGCCAGGCAGCTGAGCAGAGAGATGGGGCGGTACTTCCCCGGCACCTTTGGTTTTGGGATGGGAACTATGGTAGCCCTTTTCCAGTTCTGGGGTAGAATAGAAGTTTCCCAGGACTTGTTGATGAGTTGCAAGAGTGCACGCTCACCTGCTAGTCCTAGGTGGGAGATAATGGGGTACGAGATCCCATCAGAGCCCGGGGCTGTGTTGAAACTGGTTTTATAGGCTTTCCTTAGTTCCCACAGAGAAAAGATAACGTCTGAGTTATCGGGTTCGGCTGCCCTTTCTCTGATCTGAGCTTGTCTGTCTGGCTGTCGACGCTCTTGTCTTGCCCTCAGCTCGGCTGGCAGACTGTTGCTGCTCGTTCTCGCAGAGAACTCGTGCGCCAGTCTGTTAGCCTCTGCTTGGGGGTCGTGATGGGTGCACCTCGGGGCTGAGCGGCTGGTAGCGCGCTTGACCCGTTGCCACAGCTCTGAAAGGGTGGTTTGGTTGAAGGATTCACACCATTCCAGACACTTTTCCTGCCTGACTCTGTTGGCAGGTTCCTTGGCATCCGTGACAGCCTCTCTTAGGAGGGATAAGTTGTCAGGGGTTCTTTGCCTTCGGAATAGTTTTTGGCACATGTTCACCCTGTGGTTGACCTCCCTGATCTCGTCGTTGAAGTACCAGGCGTCTTTGTGACTCCTGGATCCAGGCCGAGTTTTGGGTATGGTCTGTGAGGCTGCTTCATTAATGGCGTTTAGCAGGCTAGCTTCGAGCACTTCCACATTTTCGCGAGGGCCAAGGCGTTTTGAAACGCCTGCCAGTTGACCTTGTCTGTTTTCCATCTTGGATTCGGTCTTAGGATTTCGGCTGGGCCAGCATCCATGAGGGAAGTTATAGTGCCGTAATGGTCACTTGTGACGGTCTCATCGACATGCCAGCCAATCCTCCCCACCAGAGTCGCAGTGGCCAGGGTGAGGTCTAGGACCCTTCCTCTGACATGTGTTGGCTCTTGGGTGTTGAGGAGAGCGATCTCAGGGAATGTCTCTATGTGATAGCCGGCCGCATCCGGTGCCCGGCAGGGAGCCAGGATGGGGTGGTGTGCATTGAAGTCTCCCCCTATGATCACTCGGTCGTGTGCAGCAGAAGCACAGACCTGGCTGATGTCTAAGCATCACAGCCTGGCTGGCTGTACATATTTTACAGTTTGAGGGGCCCTCCGGCCAGGCGAACCTCGACGGCAAGGGATTCAACATCGTCTCCACAGAGCGATGCATCGGCTACTGCGGAGCAGGGGATTGTTGCTCTCACAAGGGTGATCAAGCCTCTCTTGCCAGGTGTTCATGGCAGTGTGAAGACATGATACCCTGAGAAGCGAACAGTGTCCACTGTTAATGTCTCTTGGAGCATGACAATGTCAATGTTCCTTGATCGCACTACTGCTTGGAGAAAGGCGTTCTTTGCAGAGAAGCTATTGATGTTCCACTGTAGGATGCTTAGATAGTGTGTCATGATGTTACTCAGTGATAGTTACATCAGAGACATCGTCGGAGTCTGACAACTCCATTGCGAGGTCCTCGCTGGTTGAGGGCTCCTTGTCTGTTGTCAGGCTATCCTTGGGTCCACTGGGGGGGGGGGGGGGGGTGGAGAGCCTTTGGTAGCTCTGACTTTGGTTGGTTTGGCTTTTTCTCTCAGGCTTTTTCTTGGCTGGCCTTGCCTGGGCAAGGTCAGCGTGGTCTGGCTCTGGCTGCACAGATTCAGCCTGTTTTGGCTCTGCCTGTGAAGGCATGGCCTGATTTGGAGTGGGGAGGGGAGTCTCGTCCTGGGGTGAGGGTGGGGCTGGCTTTGCTCTATCCAGCTTTCTTCCCTTCAGGGCTGCGACAGTCTGGGTCATTGCCGTCATGGCGACCGAAACTGCCTTCTCAGCCTCCTCACTCGACCTCCCCAGGGCTGTTGCTACTGCTGAGACAACAGCAGTCAACAGGAGAGTCATATCGTCTTCGTCAAAGAGGAGATGATCATCTGTTGGGGAGGTTTTTGTGATGCTCTTAGAACCTTTTTTCTTTAAGTTCTTTTTCTTTGGCATTGTCGGAAACTCCTTTTTGTTGGAGACATTCGGTGTCGGCTGGGGGGCGGCTTCCTTCCTCTTAGGAGGTCGGGAGGCCTTTTCGCTTTTGTTCCTTCTTCAGACGTGGGTGCCCGGTGGGGCAGGAACAAAGTCTGGTCGCTTTTGAGCAACCTCTTGTCGCCTGATGGCCGCCTCTTTCCTGACAGAGCAAGTCAGGCTCCAGGCATGATGCTTCTTGGCACAGTTGGGACATTTGGCTGTTGTGTCCCTCTTTTTCTCTTTGTATGCCTTGCTACAGACACCACATTTAAGCTTGGCTGTACAGTTAGCCTGGTGGTGACCATATATCTGGCACTTGAAACACAGAAGTGGTTCTGGCACATACGTTCGAAGGTTGTAGGTGCCCCAGTTACCCGGATCAAGGGTAGTGGTTGGGGCACCTTTCATGGTCACCAAGACTTGCCTGGTTGGAGTCTTCCCCTTCTACATTCGGGAAGCCTGCACAACCTGTGGGTGTGAAGCGATCAGCTCCACATTGCACGAGACTGATTCTCTTTTCTTTGGGACTTAGTGGGGAAAGACTCTATTTCCTCTCATCGGCTAGGCCCTTCGTTTTCCGGAGGAAATTCAGGGTAGCTTGATCTTTGAGCATTATGATCATGCCCTGATCTTGGGCGACCCGAATCGACAGCCGGATTTTCCGTTGCCACTCCAATGCCTTGACCAATTGGTAGGCATTGTCGAAGCCTTCGGGTTTAGCTGGCACTTTGAACTGGGCGAAGCGTTTAGGGGGTCCCGACTCTTCATCAGAGTCGGTCTCCGGCCTCGGACGCTTCGGCCCGCCCTTTCGGCTTTCGGGCTTGTTTGTGGAGGCAGCAGCTGATACGGCTGGTTCAGCCTGCTCTCCCCTCTCAATAGGGGAGGCCGTCTGAGAACTCAGGGGCCTCCCTGGCTTAGCTGTTGGCCTGGAGAGGCCAGCTCGCGAGTCAAGATGTTTGACTATTCGGTGGACAGACCCATTGGCTTCGGTCTTGTCCACCTTAGCAGCAGGGGTGACAGTGTCATCCTGTGCATGGGGCTTTCTTTTGCCACCAGAAGGCACATATGGCTTTATGGTGACTGCTGTGATCTGGGCCTTACGCGGTTCGTCAACATTTATATCAGTCTGTGGGAGGTGTTTGTTAATTTTTTCCATATAGAGATAAGTGCTTCATCCTCTCACGCCCCCACCCACCACGGAGTCCAACAAGAGGAAGCTAAGTGTCAGAACCAGTGTCTAACAGCAACAGGAGTGATGAGAGGATATATGCAGCCAATAGCCATTGTGACGGCGCTCATGGACCATTGTGAGTGCCAATGGCAGCATGACTGCTTGACCCTAGCCTCCCGGGGGAGGCCAGCCGATTGACCGTGACCGAGCCGGGATCAGGCCACCTGTCTTGCTGGAATAGAGGACCAAAGAGGCGTGTTGCTAGCCGCAGGGCGTACTCGTTCACGGCATCGCTCAACCTCCAGGACTCCCGTCTCAACAGCGCACAAGGCTGCCATGCACAGCAAATGCTTGGGTAGGTGTAAACCCCTGGGGAGAGACCAGAGGGGATGCCCTTCCACCTACAAGACATCATTGTTTGGAGCTCCTTTGCTCAGCCCTCTGAAGCAGCCACTCAAAGGTTGTTTCACCTCAGTAAGGAAGGAAAGGACCTGTGTCTTTTCAAAGTAGTTCCCCCTTCCCTCTGAAACAGCCACCCAAAGGCTCTTTCACCTCAGTGAGGGAAGGGAGGTTTTGCGTTCTTGTCAGGCACTTCCTTTCCTTCCCCTGAAACAACCACCCAATGGTTGTTTCATCTCAGTGAGGAAGGAAAGGATCTGTGTCTTTTCAAAGGGATTCCTCCTTCCCTCTGAAACAGCCACCTAAAGGCTGTTTCACCTCAGTGAGGGAACCCCGCAACCTGAAGCTCAGCATACTTCCCAGGTTGGGCATGCCCAGGTCCGCCGCCTTGTCCGCGCTCATTGGACAGCGGGCTCCCCTCGTTCTCTGCGCGCTTACACAGCGCTCGTATACTTAAGCCGCAGGCAGCTAGCGAGATCACCATTCCCCGATCCTCTACCAGAACAAGAACACAGCAGCAGCACACAAGGACTGCCCAGTCCTTAGCCGACTGGGGAGCCTCCCGGCTCCCCCGTAGAACTCCAACTTCAGTCTCTAACACCCAGGCAAACCTGTAGCAGATGACACATACTCATTTACTATACTGGTGACCTACGGAGTGACACGTTCCGGTATATTGCTTTCGCTTATCTCACTCTCTGGAGGGGGAGTACCTGTAGTAGCATGACCCCGCAACCTGAAGCTCAGCATACTTCCCAGGTTGGGCATGCCCAGGTCCGCCGCCTTGTCCGCGCTCATTGGACAGCGGGTTCTCCTCGTTCCCTGCGCGCTTACACAGCGCTCGTTTACTTAAGCCGCAGGCAACTAGCGAGATCACCATTCCCCGATCCTCCAGCAGAACAAGAGCATAGCAGCAGCACACAAGGACTGCCCAGTCCTTAGCCGAAGAACTCCAACTTCAGCCTTCATCACCCAGCCAAACCTGTGGGCACTCACACAATCACTCCCTAAAGAGATAAGACACCAGACTAACATAGTACGTATATATACATATATCTATTTTTTTCTAATAGCTATTGATTCCACTGCAGGGCGTAGGCCTCTCTCAATTCACTATTGAGAGGTTATATGGCAGTGCCACCTTTGCCTGATTGGATGCTCTTCCTAATCAGCCGCGGTTCGGCGCGCTAACACTTGTACCACGGCGGTGAGTTCCCTTACGGCACCTGGATTTTGACTTTTCAAGGCGATATGTCGTTTTCTCGGGCTCGAGCCAGCAGTCAGTGCGCAGGCATTTTTACGACTGCCGCGGCGGGGAATTGAACTCGGGACCACGATGATCGGAGACCAGTGAAGTCGTGCATATATATATATAAATACATATATATATGTGTGTATGTGAATGTGAATGTGAATGTGAATGTGAATGTGAATGTGTATGTGTGTGTATACATATATTCGTATAAATTTCATATAT
>NC_061820.1:18916196-18921196 GCF_019202785.1 Penaeus chinensis
AGATTTTCGCGGATCTGTTTCAGAAGAATGTGAGCGAAAACCTTGCCTGGTATACTGAGCAGTGTAATGCCACAGTAGTTGCTACAGTCCCAATGATCCCCTTTCTCATTCCACAGAGGGATGACCACACCCCTCAACAGGTCAGGGGGAATGGAACCAGACTAGCAGATGGCAGTTAAGACTGCATACAAGCCCTGTGCCATTGGTTCACTCCAGCCTTTAGCAGTTCAGCAAAAATATCACATATACCTGTGGGTTTCCTACTCTTCAGCTTGGAAATAGCCATCATAACCTCAGTTAGGGTAGGAGGTTCCTCATCGATGAGTGGGTCCAGCATAGGTATTGTTATAGCACTTGCATCCAAGCTAACTGTTGGAAGATCTACCTGGTAGAACTGCTCAAAATATTCAACCCAACGTTCACGAACCCCAACATGATCTCAGATTATGTCTCTCCAATGGGCAGATTGCAGTCATCTGCGGGGAGGGCTTAGATTTCAGCTTTCTCAGGGCTTGGTAGGCAGGACGAAGGTCATTTACCAAGAAATTGTCTTCAACCTCCTCAGCAAGACTTCTGATGAGCTGTTCCCTGTCTCTTCTCAGCAGTGTCCGAGCCCTATGCACCAAAGAGCGACGCAAACCTGATTGCCATTAAGCCGAGCCATTCAACTTACTTCAGTGGCCTCCAATGTCTCCGGGGAGATGAAATTTTGCCTCTTGCCTCGAGCATACAGCAATGGACTCCTGCGCTGATTCGAGTGCTTCACGCTTGAGGGACTCCCACAGAGCAACAGAGTCCATCAGGTTTTCAAGTTCTGTGAATCGTTCAGAGACTGCCGTGGCAAACCATAAGGTAGCCACTACTAGCCTATGGTCAGTGCCACAGAACTCGGCGCTCCAGTAAATCCTGCAATTCTGAAGCATCCTCCAGTGAGTTCTGACAAGAATGTGGTCGATCTCCATGGCCACAGTATCCATATTGCTATACCATGTCCAGCGATGTGGGTTGGAGTGCTGATACCTCATTCTCTGGTACCTAGCAAAGTTCTGGAGAAGGAGAATGTTCTCGCTACTTGGATCAGCTCCCAAACCATGGGGGCTGACAGACATCTTGTAGACAGCTTAATCACAGCCAGATTCCGCATTGAAGTCGCCCAGAACAATGCGAATGTCTTCCCAGGGGCAATTGTCTGCTACAGATGTGAATTTGGTGTAGTATGCCTCTTTCATATAGAGTTTGCAAACATTGGTAGAAGCATACACAGCAATAAGAGACGATGCCAAAAGCACGTTTCAGTCTCAATACCATAATACGCCTTCAACCAGTGTTACCTCAGCTACCGAGTGTTGAAGTCGGCTGGGGATGGCTATGGCAACTCCCTGGAGATGATGACCATCGCCATGGCCTGACCAGTACTAAGTATACTCACCCATCCTGATTGTGCCAGGTCTTCTCACCTCCGAGAGGGCAGCCACCTCAACTTCCAACCACTCCAATTCCCTCGGTAACAGAGGGAATTGGAGTGCCGCAAGGACCAGTTGTTCTAAGTGCCTACCCAGATAGCTTGCCTTAAGGTTAAGCCTTGGGCGGTCGCTCCGGGTGGATGCCACCTCTGCCACCCCTATCAACGCTGTGGGACCCATTGTCTGCCTGTGGGGTTTCCTTGGGCTTTGTCCCACAGGCCTCATACTGGGTTGGCGCCTGCCAGGGCACAGACAGGACGAGTAACTCTCGTTCCCATCCTGCATCCCAACATTTGCCCTCCCAACAGGATTCACAGCTCGCCTTGCTTGCTGGGTGAGATGGGCAGCACTCCTCCCCACAGCATCTCCATTTATTACAGTCGCCGCTGACAAAATCCACCTCCCCCAAGCCGCCCATTAACCCTTGGGTGTCTGAGGGGCAGGTGTTGGTGGGCCTCTTAGTATGCTTAGTAGCCTAGACTGATGCATTACTTAATTTCCTCTTTGCTAGATGTGTTTGTCGAATCGAGTTGCCTTGTACACATATCTGTTCGAATTGAACTCTACTGCTGAACATGATCTTTGTCTTTTTCTTGTTCACCCTAAGTCCGACTTTCAGACTTTTTCAATTCAGATCGTTTATTAGTTGCTGTATTTCATTTGCAGATTCACTGAAGAGAATATTCGCCTCTTGTTTTGATACCCTTTCTGTTCCATCCTAACTTCTGGAATATTTCCTCAAGGCAAGTTGTAAACAGTTTTGGTGAGATGGTATCTCCCTGTCTAACACCTTCTTTAATTGGTATTTTATCGGTTTCCGTGTGGATCTTGATTGTTGCTGTCCCATCTTCATATTTATCATCCGATATTTTACAATATACCTCCTCTACTCCTTGTCTTAAAATAGCTTCTAGTACTGCTGGTATTTGTCAAATGCGGAAGCCTGCCCGTTCTTTAGGCTGGTTAGAATCTAGACTATCAGAGATGCTAGTTGTGATAACTTCTGTGAACAGTTTGTAAGTAACAGAAAGTAGGCTTATGGGTTGGTAGTTGTTTAGATCCTTTTTATCCCATTTTTTATGTATCAAAATAATTGTTGCATTTTTCCAGGTTTTCGTAGTTTTTCTTTTGAGAAGGCATTTGTTAAAAATATTAGCTAGTTTCACTGTTGCAATTTCACTTGCATCTATTAAAAGGTTTATAGTAATTCCGTCTTCACCTGGTGTTTTCCCTCTTTTCATGCATTTAAGCGCTCTTTTTATTTCTTCTGTCGTGATGTTAGGTAGTCTCTAGTTACCTAGTTCGCTTCTATCAATGGCTGTTCTTTGAATTGTATAGATCCCTGTAAAAGTATTCCACTACTCTTATGATTTGATTTTTATTTGTCACTTCTCCGTCTGCTTTCTTTATTGTATACATTTGATTTCTCCTTATTCTGAGTCTCCTTTTAGCTGTTTTCATTTATAGTCTTCGTTCGTTCAGCTAATTCTCTCTTGTCCCTGTTTGATAATACTTTCATGACCCTACGTTTCTTTCCACCTCTGTCATTTTATCTATATTGGCATTAAATTCTCCCAAAAATATTGTGAAATGAATTTTAATTCTCTCGCTGGCTAAATGAACATCATAGCTCTCTATTTCATCATCACTGTAGCTGCAGGTTAGAGCATAGACTTGAACAATCTGGAAGTTGTGACTGTTGTTTAGTTTTATTGTGGGGTTTACCTCTCCAATAGAGCACATGTCCATCTTCTGTTCTTCGCCTAGTTCTCTAACTTCACAGAGTCCTAGAACATACCATTTAATGAAAGAGAGTTCCTCAAGTAATGCTAGTAAGTCGGATTCAGTTCTCAGGTCCATCAACGCCTCCGGGGAATGAGGGCCGTTGTTTGTGCAGTCATGGTATTTGATTGAGAGGTAGACACCCAAGTCACCCCCCACCTACTGGCTTTGGTGTATCTTTGTGGAAGGGGGAATAGTCTAGCCGGGATACCACTGATAAGCCCTTCCAGCAGGGTTGTCCCTGTTTAGCGTGACACCAGGGTATACTCTTTTGAGCATGACATTAGTTGTTCACACGCAAATGCCCTAAGTACTGCGCATATGTTAATTTCCATGCACATGCAAGTATACACCTTTACATATACATATGCATATTATATGCATACATACTCCTACATTATATACAAATACACACATGCACATGCATACACATATATAGACATATGCACACATCATATGTGCATACATATGTGTATACATACCCACATATATGACTATACATACACATAAATATAGCAATACATATGCTTACGTACACGTGTATGCGCACCTACGTTTATGAGTACACATTAGTGTTCACCCACATATATATGTATACACCTGTACATGCACACACACACACACACACACACACACACACACACACATATATATATATATATATATATATATATATATATATACACACACATACCTATATACATAAATACACACACACGCATATACATACATATACACATACACTCATATATACACACAAACCCATATACATATACATGTATATACACATATATACATTACCTATCTACTCATACATGAGTAATGATAGCGAGGTTTTACACACACTCCCCGTGGGCACTCGGTGGAAATTGATTTAGAAATTCGAAACCGAAGTCCGATACTGAGGTGTGTATATATATGAGAGATAGAATAATGCAATACCGCATTGATATAGGTGTATAACAATCCTCCCTGACCTGGCCTCGAACCTAGGTCACTCCGGCTATGAGACCGGAGGGCCAGTACTAAACCAACCATGCCACACGACCCACTTAAAGAAGTGTGCAACTAGGATCTAACTAGCTTCTGTAGACATTACCTATCTACTCATACATGAGTAATGGTAGCGAGGTTTTACACACACTCCCCGTGGGCACTCGGTGGAAATTGATTTAGAAATTCGAAACCGAAGTCAGATACTGAAGTGTATATATATGAAAGAGGGAATAATGCAATACCGCATTGATATAGGTGTATAACGGAGGATAGCCCACGCCCGAGCGAGGCTAGCGACCCAAGCTAGGGTACCCACGCCACTCACGCCGATCGTAACTTCATATCGTGGGTACCCCGGGCGAGGCTCCTAGCGTCGCGCTGTGGTGGACAGCAGCCAGCGGTATGACCTGACCTGCGCGAGGCAAGTGACCCGAGCCGACGCCAAGCTGATCCGCGGAAGGATACACCACGCAGAAGGGCGACTGACTTCGACGCCGCGTCCCCATGGATTTCGCCAGTTCGCGCTTTGACTTCGTCCCGTAACAACCCTTGGCCGTCTTCCGCGAAGTGTCCGTGTTGCCCTCCGTGATATATATATATATATATATATATATATATATATATATATATATATATATATATAATTTCGTGACCAAAAATAAAGGTTAAACCGCCACAGACTTTGCTTCAGCCCGTATTGTGAAATCCTCACACACCTCATAAGTTTAGACGCGCATGTGCATTGCTCCTGTTGCATAA
>NC_061820.1:18936196-18943696 GCF_019202785.1 Penaeus chinensis
ATTTATCTTCCAATATTTTACAATGTACCTCTTCTTTATGGACAGTTTGTAAGTACCTGAAAGGAGGCTTATGGGTCGATAGTTTTTTAGATCCCTTTTTTATGTCTAAAAATTAATGTTGCATTTTTCCAGGCTTTCGGAGTTTTTTCCGCTGAGAAGGCATTTGTTAAAAAGATTGGGTAGTTTCACCGTTGTGATTTCTCCTGCATCTATTATAAGGTATATACTAATTCCATCTTCGCCTGATGTTTTCCCTCTCTTTGTGCCTTTAAGCGCTCATTTTATTTCTTCTGTTCTAATGTTAGGTACGTCTCTAGTTACCGTGTTCGCTTCTGTTTATTTGAGTTGTATAGATGCCTATAAAAGTCCTCCACTACTCATGTGATTTTTAATTATATGTCACTTCTCCATCAGGTTTCTTAATTGCATACATTTGATTTATCTTTATTCCAAGTCTCCTTTTAGCCGTTTTCATGCTGGTTCCTGAGATCACTGTTTCATTTATTATTTGACTATTGAATTTCCGTACATCTCTCTTTTTTTTTTTTTTATAGTCTTTGTTAGTTCAGTTAATTCTATCTTGTACCTGTTTGATGACTGTTTCATGATCCTACGTTTTTGCATAAGCTGTTTAGTTTCTACCGAGAGCTTGCTGGAGTTTTGCTCGACGTTCTTACCGCCAATTTCAAGTGCAGCTTCCCTTATTATGTCATTGAATTGTTTGTTGATTTGGTCAATGTTGAGATCGTCGCTGAAAAGTGAATATCTGTTTTAGATGTTAAGGTTACATTCTGTTGCTCTGGTCTTCCAGTTAGATAAATTTGGCTGCATTTTTCATATGAGTTTGTTCTTTTCCCTTCTGAGGTGTAATTTAATTTGGCCTATGACCATCTGGTCGCTACCAACATTTACTTTATTAATAACACGTTTTTACTATATCGCCTCTATTTGAAATTATGAAGTCAATTTCGTTTTTGATGTCAGATGGTGACTTCCATGTTCAGTTCCGGTCTAGTCTTTTTTCGAAGAATGTATTCATGATATTGAGTGATCGAGCCTCCGCAAAGTCGACCAGCATTTGTCCCCTCTCATTCCTAGTGCCTACTCCGTGCTTCCCCACTACGGTTTCTCCTTCTGTCTTTTTACCTATTTTGGCATTAAAGTCTCCCATAATTATTGTGAAATGGGTTTTTACTCTTTCGCTGGCTAAATGAACATCTTCATAGAAGCTTTCTATTTCGTCATCACTGTGACTGCAGGTTGAAGCATAGACTTGAACAATCATTAAGTTGTACCTATTATTTAGTTTTATTGTTACTGGAGCCACTTTTTCGCTTATACTTAGAAATCCATTATGTTCTTTTCTAAAAGTTTGTGAGAAACCTACCCCTAATTCCTGCTTGCTACCCCGGGTTTTACCTCTCCAATAGAGAACGTATCCATCATTTAATCTCTTCTGTTCTTCGCCTAGTCTTCTAACTTCACAGTGTCTTGCAACATTCCATTCAATGAAAGAGAGTTCTGCAAGTAATGTTAGTAAGTCGGCTTCAGTTTTCATTGCCCTTGTGTTATATGTACAAAGGTTCATTAGCGTGGGGCGGCCTGTTTTTAACCGGAGATTTTTAGCACCCTCTGCTCCGGAGCGATCCTGATCGCCGCCGAAACCAAGGGCTCCTCCCTCTCCGGGGAATGGGGGTTTTTGCTCTGTTTGTGCAGTCATGGTTTCTGACTGAGTGGTAGACAGCCGAGTTACCGCCACCCATTGGCTTAGGTGCATCTTGGTGGGAGGGGGAGTAGTTTAGCCGGGATGCCACTGACAAGCCCCTCAAGCAGGGTTGTCCTTGTCTAGTGTGGACTTATGAGCAGCAAAGTACGGGCCTGCTCACTACACTAAGGATTACTCCCGTGTGCTTGAGGATCAGAAGTGCATATATGTATGGTTACATTTTATGCACTGATTTGATTTATGCATATGTACACCTAATGCAGCCATAGTTGTTCACCCGGAAATGCCCTAAGTACTACGCATATGTTCATTATCGTGCACATGCACTTGCAGGGATACACCTTTACATGTGCTCCTGTGCATATGGTATGCATATATACTCCTACACTTTACACAACTACACACGTGCACATGCATATACATATATACATATATGCATGCATATGTGGATACGCACCCACATATACGCGAACACATACATGCGCACCTATCTTGTATACGTACTTATGACTATACATACACATATAAATATAGTCATACATATGCTTATGCACACGTATATGCGCACATACGTTTAAGAGTACAGATTAGTGTTCACTCACATATATACACATATATATACATATATATATATATATATATATATATATATAGAGAGAGAGAGAGAGAGAGAGAGAGAGAGAGAGAGTTGCGGAATTATATTTCAGTACACTTGCTGGGTCCCACTTTTGTACATCTGGCAGCAACTTCGATGTAAACATAGAGTAAATTGTATTTTTATGAATGAGGCGAAAACCCTAGGCTGTTTTTAAGAAATAGTGTGAACATAAGTGACCAACAAGTGTATTATTATCTATTTTTGGAAAATACGTAAGCCATTTCATTCTTCCTTTTCTTCAAACAATTGATAACAAAACATGTAGCATTAGCTATTATTGACTTTGTTGTGGGATATGTTTTAAAATGCAATTTCCTGGAATTGTTTGTTGGTCGAACTGGCAACTCCTATGGAGTATGTCCCCCTTCTTTCAACACGATGATTTTCAATTATAGCTTCATATTTCTTGAAACATGAAAACCTTTCATTCTTTTAACGTCAATGTATGGCAGCTAAATCAAATAAAAATCTTTGCAAAAATCGCTGATACCTTTGTAAATGCTTCTCGTGGGCCGTGGCTACTCCATCTAGTAGTGGTTAATCGAACTAATGAAGGCTTTTTCTTTTCGCAGCACTGATGAAATAAACAGAAAATATGCTACATATTCTTCATAACCGCAGTAGGGTTTCATTGAATTTTATCATTGTGTGTGTGTGTGTGTGTGTGTGTGTGTGTGTGTGTGTGTGTGTGTGTGTGTGTGTGTGTGTGTGTGTGTGTGTGTGTCTGTGTGTGTGTGTGGGGGGGGGGGGGGTGTAGCGTCTATGGAAATACTAAGTCAATATTTGGTAATGAGAACCGAAACAATATGTATAATTCGTTTCTAATGCTAAAATTTCATTAGTTTTCGCTATTAATATTCCATAAGTCGTGACGTTTCCCTGAGGAGTCGCATCCACATTCGAACGGCCTAGTGAGAAAATACACGTTTGCTTGTTTCAACTCGAGGAACTACTAGCTGGGGTGAACATCAAAAGTCTAAGAACTTACTCCCAAAGCATGTGCTGTACAATATCTAATATCTTGAAAAAAAACAACAACAACTTATTAATGCTGATGAAATGGACAGTTTATTTCGCGCTATACTTTTGTCATTTATTAAATCTTTATTTTCTTTTGTTTGTCAATGCACATGCGTTTACAGCATATGCGTAGGTGTAGATAAAAATGGCATACTTGTGTTTTGTTACAAAAGTTTTCATACATTACCTTCATATGCTTTTGAATTGATAAAATTACTTGTTTCCTTTTCGTCACGTCCAAATACTGATTTAATAAACAAAAAATATGCGGTTATCATTTTAGAGCAACTGAACGCAAAACTGTAGTATGGCTACAGTGACTGTGTTCATGTGTGTGTGTGCTGAGGAACCGAAGTTGTTAAACATTTTATTTAGAATCCTTGGTTTTATAGTCGATACACATTTTGAAACTCTTCTCGCGCAAAAATTGGCAACATGTAGTTGACAAAAAAGCTAATATATACACATACATAAATAAGTATATTTATATTTTTTATATTATTCTTTGCCTGGGGATTCATTTTATTTGTAAAAAACAAAAACAAAAACAAAAAAAAAACGGTAATAATTGTAGAAAAGAAAGACCAATAATGGGGGCAGTCATAATTATAATAACAATCTATCGTTATTCAAAACCTTGTCTAATCCTCGGTACAGAGATGACATGGTTATGTGAGGTCCCGGTTTCCTTCGTAACACTTTCCACTACTTTTAGCATGATCTGTTAGTTAGGAGGTTCTTTTATTAGCCGTTTCCCAAACATTGACAATATTCGACCAAACATTTTCCATGGGGTCTGAGCCACATGTCTTGCTTGGCGGCGGAAGGACTTCCATGTGGTTTTGGTCATCGAACCATTTCGTAACTGCACTTGATGTGTTGTATTGGGCAGTTATCCTGCACAAATAGGGTTGTTTCTAGGAAGGACCAATGGATAACGTGCTGAAGGGAGATATATTTCTTTAACAATTTCAAAATATTTGTCTAAACTGAATATCGCTTCTTTTTCGACGAGTTCACCAACACCAAAATCCACCTACCTATTATTGGTCACGTGGCCACTCCTCGTCGTTTCATAGATATGTCGTCTGTCATATCTGAGAAGTAAATAATGATAGATAATCAGAATATAAAATATGACGTATAAACATATATCTTTATAAAAAAAATTAACTAAGTTTATGAGCAAATTGAAAAAGGATAATGATATTTACACCTGTAAATGTGATGTGATAACGTTCTGTGATGAATCCCATCTGTATGTAGTCGTTTTGCGGCTTGTTAGCGGGAGCAGTAGGTCTTTCTATGAATTTTAGCTGCCTTGGTGAAGGGACATCCGGAACGAGGGCGGTCGTTCAGGGTGCCCTCCTCCCCCAACGTTATTCACCTGTATACATCGACCGAGATACCCGGCTCTCTGGTTATTTCACTGGGAGAGAAATTTCTTTACCACATCCCAGTGATGGGGCCTCTATTTGCAATTTCAGATTTCCTTGCGTCCATCTTGAAAGAAAGTGTCAGCTTGACAGCCTCGTTTTCACCTCGGATTTCCCATCTGTCATTATGGCATCATATACCATCGGACATATTTACTTTTTTGTTTAGCATATATTGGGATTAGAAGCGAAATGATCATTCCGGAATTTATGAAGATTCATAATCATAAAGTGTCAAATGCGACTTCGCGTTTGTTTGTTTTTCTAGATAGTTCCTCTCTCTTCAAACTACTTTTCCAACCTGGAAATAACTATTTCTATGATAAACATATTAAGATTATGTATCAAAGCTTTGACATGCACTGACAAATACACGGGAAATATACATTGCATTTGTGTCAGATAAAAGTAGACAGCGAGATTGAATTCCTATTTTATCAGAATGAACAAGATTTTTCTTTCAGTATATTAGATATAATACGGCTCATGCATTGGAAGTATGTTTTAAGACTTGTTTTTCACCCTCCTTGGGACCACCCAGCTAGAAGTTGCTCGAGTTGAAACAAGCAAACGTGAATTTTATCGCTCAGTTGATCGAATGCGACTCCTCAGAGAAACGCCACGACTTACGGAATAATAATGGCGAAAATCATGGTCAGATAAAGCACAAGATAAAAGCATTCATAATTATCGAGAGGAATTATGCATATTGTTTGGCTACTCATCACCAAATATCGACTTCTATAAGAAATGCACACACACACACACACACACACACACACACACACACACACACACACACACACACACACACTACATATTCATTGTATGTTTTTTTTTGTGTGTATTGAATCAGTGTTTAATGTTTCGGTCAGGCGAAAAAATGGTCGGTTCGATTAGCCGTTGCTAGCTGGTGAGCTACGTAAACCAGTTAGCGAATTTTAAGAATTTTATGTGATACATCTGTCATGCATAGATCTTTAAAGCATGTAGCATTTTCAAGTTTCGAGAAATATGCAGCTAATTGATACTTGCTGTGTTGAAAAGAGGGGGGAAAGCCGCCTCTCCTCCATAGGTGTTGCCATTTCGATAAACTAACTATGCCAGGAAATCGCATTTGAAACATATCCTAAATATACTAGTTCAACCAATCACACTCATTGTTACAAACAGCCTCATTCATAAAAATACTACTTACTCTATGTTTACATCGAAGTGGCTGCCAGATGTACAAAAGGGGGACCCAGCAAGTGTACTGAAATATAATTCCGCAACTGTACATATAAATGTATATGTATCTATTCATATATATATATGTAAATATAAATACAATATATGTACACATATATACATATAAACATATATATATAAACAAACACACACACACACACACACACACATATATTTATAAGTATTTATACATATACACACACATATATAAATATATATACATATATGTATAAGTATATAATATATATAATACATATATAAATATATGTATAATACATATATCAATATATGTATAATACATATATCAATATATGTATAATACATATATCAATATATGTATAATACATATATCAATATATGTATAATACATATATCAATATATGTATAATACATATATATGTCCACATATATATCCATATATATGTATATATATATGTATATGTATACAGACACACACAAAGAAACGCATACACACACACACACATAGTTATACATATGTGTATATATAAAGGCCCTCATTCCCCGGAGGCGAAGGAGCCCCTGGTTACGGCGGCGATCAGGATTGCTCCGGAACAGAGGGTGCTAAGAATCCCCGGCCAAGAACAGGCCGGCTCTCGTTGATGAACCTTAGCACCTATAATATAATGATAATGAGAACGGAATCCGACTTACTAGCATTACTTGAGGAACTCTCCTTCATTAAATGGGATGTAGTTGGACTCGGTTAAGTTAGAAGACTAGGCGAAGAACAGAAGAGATTAAATGATGGACACATGCTCTATTGGAGAGATAAACCTCAAGGTAGCAAACGTTTAGAAATTAATATAGTAGAATTCCATAGTATAAACGAAAGAGTGGCTTCAGTAACAATAAAACTAAATAATAGGTACAACTTAATGATTGTTCAAGTCTATGCTCCAACCTGCAGTCACAGTGATGACGAAATAGAAAGCTTCTATGAAGATGTTCATTTAGCCAGCGAAAGAGTAAAAACCCATTTCACAATAATTATGGGAGACTTTAATGCCAAAATAGGTAAAAAGACAGAAGGAGAAACCGTAGTGGGGAATCACGGAGTAGGCACTAGGAATGAGAGGGGACAAATGCTAGTCGATTTTGCGGAGGCTCGATCACTCAATATCATGAATACATTCTTCGAAAAAAGACCAGAGCGGAAGTGGACATGGAAGTCGCCATCGGACATCAAAAACGAAATTGACTTCGTAATTTCAAATAGGCGTGATATAGTAAAACATGTGGAAGTTATTAATAAAATAAATGTTGGCAGCGACCATAGGTTAGTCATAGGCCAAATTAAATTACACCTCAGAAAGGAAAGGAATAAACTATACGAAAACCGCAGCCAAACTTAGCTAACTTGAAGACTAAAGCGACAGAATTTAGCATTAACATCCAAAACAGATATTCAC
>NC_061820.1:18966196-18968696 GCF_019202785.1 Penaeus chinensis
TGTCCCCCCTGCACTTGCAATTATAAATAAGCATCTTGAAACTCTGTCCAATGCATATGAATGCTACACTGACGGATCCTTGTAGTCTGGGAGCAGAGCAGGATGCGTTTTTTTGTTGTATATAAAAACAATATTTGCAGGAGGGTTCATCACTGGGCTAGCACTACGCCGAGTTGGCAGGAATACTCATGGCCACCGAATTTCTATTGAATCAAGGCTCAAGGGTAATTTTCTGCGATTCATTGAGTGTTCTCCAGGCTCTGAACACTCTAAACAAAGGTGCATGAAATACTGTAAATGACATCAGGATAAACGTGTATCGTGCAAAAGAACGAGGCTATAATATACGTTTTGTGTGGATTCCATCGCATGGTGGAATCCCTAGGCGTGATCATGCTGATCGCCTAGCGAAGTCAAAATGTGACAAGCAAAGTGTGGCTATAGATCTTTGGGTACCTCTTTCTAGGATTAATTCTCAACGCCCTGGAAGCTGTAGCATAAAGCACTATGACTGGTTTACGCAAGAATCCTTCATCTATGGTTTATATAAAACATGAACAAAATAGTGTGACATTGTGACCGCAAGAATCAGGCACGGATATAGATTGTATTGGCAGGTCAGTACAGTTTGTAATGTCGAAGAAACTAAGTGTAAACTGTGTAATGAAGAATATAAGCGAACACTTGTACATTATATATCAGAGTGCCATGTGTTACAGCCTTTCAGACCACCTAGCATGAGGTACGGAGAACTATGAAACCAATTCATATCATCTGATGTCTTAGAAGATGTACTTATATTGTATCCTAAATTTGGAATGTAGTATCACATGACCGCATATCCAATGTAGTAATGCCTTTCCACGCCCAAGCCTCATTTTGTTTCTGTATCCTTGTCACATAAGAAATAATTTCATAATAAGGCATTTTGCAGTATTAAGAAGATCCCATTTCATTTCTTACTTACATATAGATGAACATAATTGAAATTTAGTAAAAGACGTTTTAAATTATGTGTTCAGCACTATTTTCATTTATGCTGCAAGTTTTCACCTCTAATAGCTTAATGTTGCAAATAAAACAATAAAAAAACAGTATGAAGCATGCACATTATACGATGATCGAAGTTCACTGCTGCCTCTTGTATTGCCGCCTGAACCCGATTGTCCGAGAGTAAATCCGGGTTGAGAGTGTCGCGCGGGAGATCAGTTCGTGGGTCAGGAGACTTTTTACCACCGGCATATAAACTAGTTTTTGAGCTGTGCCAAGCTAGGGGGGCGAAGTTTGATCTCACAAAACCCAGAAATGTTTGCGTGTAGAGAGACCATATTCTGATATATTTTTCCCTAAGAGTATAATATGAAACAAAGTTTATCTTCGTGACTATGATAATTTAAAACAGTCTGGATATGATATGTATAATACAGATGCAACTAACAGACCCTCCGTTTTACAGAGGATTAAGATTGGGATATTTTTTCAAATGAAACTAATGTGACTGTTGCAAAATACTTGACACGAAAAAAAAAAAAAAACACTAATTAACTTACAATCACACACATACCTACACACATGCAAATGCACACGCACGGATATGCCGTACATATCATATATGTGTGCGTGCCTGAGTCGGTGGTCTTGGGTCCGGGTAGGATGAGAGAGTGGTGTTAATAATTTAGGTCACCAGTTGAATATAGAAGATAGGCGCTTCTTCATTCGGGATGAGGTCCCAATCTTCTCAAGATTTATACATTTTATCTTATCTCTTTTTATAGTATGTATGTAGATGTATGCATTATTATCATTAATGTTATTATCGCTAATGTTGTTGTCGTTATAGTTTTCTTACTGGTCTTGTTTCTTTAATATTGATATCATTATTAACATTATCATTGTTGTTGTTTTCATTATTATTATTATTATTGTTGTTGTTGTTGTTGTTGTTGTTATCATTATTATTATTGTTATTATTATTATTATTATTATTATTATTATTATTATTATTATTATTATTATTATTATTATTATTATTATTATCATTATTATTATTATTATTATTATTATTATTATTATTATTATTATCATTATTATTATTATTATTATTATTATTATTTTTGTCGTTGTTGTTATTATGATTCTCAATGTTATTATTATTATTATTATTATTATTATTATTATTATTATTATTATTATTATTATTATTATTATTACTATTATTATTATTGTCATTATTATTGTTGTTGTTTTGTCGTTGTTGTTGTTGTTATTACTATCATCAATGTAAAACAATATTATTATTGTTATTATTATTACTAATATTATTACTATTGTAGTTATTATTATTATCATTATCATTATCGCATTGTATTACTATATTTGTTGTTTTTATTTTGTTATGGTTATTAGAAGCAAATTAAAGCAGACACACCAAGAATATCCATTGTAACAAATGGAATCAAAATAAATTATATCATTATCATTATTATTGTTATCGTTATTA
>NC_061820.1:18976196-18981196 GCF_019202785.1 Penaeus chinensis
TCACAATCATCAGCGTACAGTGAGTATTTAAGATTCCGAGGAGGAGCTGGTAAGATCTCATTTATCATACATAGAAATAGAGTTGGTGACAAGACACTTCCTTGTGGGACCCCGTTTGCCTGGACAAAAATGTCCGAAAAAGTGACATTATCAGAAAACAATTTGACAGAAAACGTTCTGTCAGAAATGAAATTTTGTATAAAACAAGGCAAGTTTCCACGTAATCCGAAAGCATAAAGTTTTCTGAGTAGGCCATATCGCCATGTCATGGCGATATGAAATCAAAAAATCTTTTTTGGCAATTGCCTCCTGAATATGACTGTCCAGCTTTACTAGCTGATCGAGAGTTTGGCGTCCCTTTCGGAAACCGCACTGTTCGTCAACTAGTAAATTACTGGAATTTAAAAAATGCAATAGCCTACTATTAACAATTCGTTCCATGACCTTGCATAAGCAACTTGTCAACGCAATTGGGCGGTAGGAGATGGCAAATCTGGGATTACCCCCTCCTTTCAATATGGGAATGATGTGGGCGAAGTGCCATGAGTTTGGAAAAGTGTGGCTTTTCCAAATTTCATTGTACACATCTAGCAACTTAATCATGTCATCATGATTAAGATGCTTCATCATCTCATATCGAATCTCATCGGGGCCTGGGGATGTTCCTCTACAGGCTTCTAGGGCTCGGACAAGCTCATCTATTGTAAGATCTTTATTGTAATCAAAGTCATCTCCTGTGGCAAAGTGAATTGGTTGCAGCTCAGCCGCTTCCTTGATGGGCAGGAATGCGTGATGGTAGTTTGCTGAGCTGCTTGTATGAGAGAACTGCCTGGCGAGTGCATTAGCAATGTCTCTAGGTGAATCGATGTTATTTCCCTCTTCAATGATGTTATTGATTTTGAAAGATGTTTTTTTCTTATTGATTTTATTGATTGTGGACCAAACCTCTGATATTTTGGTATTGCTATTTATTGTAGAGACAAAGCTCCGCCAGGAGTCTCTTTTTGCTTGTCTTATTACTCTACGAGCCCTAGCTCTTGCTTGTTTGTAGTTGCAAAAGTTCTCATTTGTGATGTTATTTTTGAAAAGCCTGTAGGCCTTATTGCGTCGGCACAGCGCCCTGCGGCAATCTGGTGTCCACCATGGAACTCTATGCTTAACGCTATCTGTCGAAGTTTTAGGAATGGATAGCAAAGCTGCTTCTATAATCGAATTCTGAATATTGTTTACTTTATCATCAATGGTTTCTCCAACAAGTTCGAGCTTGACGCTCCTTGTGAAGGCGACGCAGTATGCTCTTTTTACGTTAAATTTAGGCGCTGAAGGCGTTCTCACTGTGTCGCATGAATATTTAATCAAAATAGGGAAATGATCGCTTCCCAACGAGTCGTCAATGGTGTGCCACAGGCACTTGGCTGCTACTGATGATGAGACCAGTGTTATGTCTATAAAGCTCAAATTCCCGGTATTATCGTCCACCCGCGTGGGACTGCCATCATTCAGAAGGACTAAATCAGACTCGTTAATCAACTTAACTACTTGCTCACCTCTACCATCCACCCGTAGGGAACCCCATAACGTATGATGAGCATTAAAATCACCTAAAATTACTTTATTTTGTGGCAGACGTTCCTGAAGAGCAAAAAGCTCATCATAGATTATCACTTTATCAGGCGGACAGTAAACTGAACATATAGCCAGATACGTGCCATTAATTTTTACTTTGCATGCGACAAACTCCAAAGTAGAATCAATAGTCACTTCTGTAAAAGGGAGGCTTTGGTGGATGTACATGGCGACTCCGCCTTCACCTCTACCCTCACGATCCTTCCGACATAAATGGTAGTTCCTGAGCGATACGACCTCGTCAGAGACGAGGTTTGTTAAATGAGTTTCTTGGAGAACTATAATATCGGGAGCATAGGACGAGGCTAATGATTTAAGGTCATTTACTTTAGATCTAATACTTCGACAGTTCCATTGTATAATTGGTTGACGCGATGATTACGTTTTATGGGGTTTGGAAGTGCCTTGTCCACCTGTTTTTATTTTCTTTTTATGGTAGGGAGGCGCCTCCTCTCCCTCGCTTCCAGGGGACCTCGCGCGGGATGGTTTGGAAACAGAAGTCGCCATGTCCTGCACCTCCTGGCGAGGGAGACGACTGACAGACTGCGACCTGCTTCTCTCTCGAGAAACCGATCGCGAGCCAGACGAAGTCCTCACAGGAGTAGCCCGGACGGGGAGGTGCGCTCCGGACTGTGATTCGGTATCATCCTCCTTATGTTGTTTAGGCTGGGTTGATGCAGCCATTTGATCGACCAATTTTGTCAGTTGATAAACTTTAATATTTAATTCTTTAACGGTTTGTTTGAGTTCGGCAATTTCCTTATCCTTAGCTGCAAGCTGTTGACTGACATCACTTGTACTAGGGGTGTTGCTAGTTACCGCTGCAGCATAGGAAGTATTGGGTTTGTGTGTCAAACTTTCCACTTTCCTCTTAGCTTCATTATAACTAACTTCATGCTTTCTCATAAATGCCAATGTTTCAGTCTCCTTCTTCAGGATGCTGCACTCAGCAGATCCTGAATGATGGGGACCTCCACAGTTAGCACATTTGGAAATCTGGCTAGTACATGTGATGGTGTCATGGGCCTCAGCACATTTACGGCAAGTGAATTTAGAAGAATCTTTGTCAATACATCTTAATGAGGTGTGTCCGAATTTTTGGCATCTGTTACAATGCATTGGCCTTTGGACATAAGGTCTTACTTGTACACGTTCATAACCGACGTTGACATATTCAGGGATTTTATTCATGGCAAAAGTCAAAAAACACAGTCCAGTTTTCGTTCGCACATTCAAGTCCTTCTTGGTCATACAATGAACGTCCACTACGTCTTGGTCCTTCATGCTCTCAAGAATTTCACTTTCATCCATCGTCCTCAAATCCCTGTGAAAGATTACTCCCTTACAGGTATTTGGGCCAATAGGAATAGTTACTCTTACTCGAAGATCATGAATTTGCGTCAGCTTAAGTAAATCCTTAATCTGGGAGTTGTATTGTACTTCAACAAGGAGGCTTCCATCTCGCAATTTTTTGACAAAATCAAAGTCGCCATCCACTTGACCATCAAGGACCTTTTTGATGATAAAGGGTTTCACGTTCATAAGCGACTGATTTTCATTCACGCATTTTACATTCGCGAACCTTGCATTCTGGGTGGGGATTTTAAAAATTGGTCGTTTCATCTTGTCATTAGTGGGGGTTCCGTTGTTCGTCATCAGATTGGTCTTAGAAGGGTCGTTAGTCGCCCCTCCTCCTTTAGGAGGGGAAGGGGTAGCCGGGGTATCACTCATACTGGGTATGGGACCAGGTCCGACCCCTTTGCTCAAAAACGTAGTCCTGAAGGGACAAAAACCTCTTAACTGTTGTTATCAACCTAACTACAATAGTCAAGAGAGTGAATCAGTGTTTCGTCCTCTACCCCCCCAGTGGAAACCTGGTTGCGTTCTCCAGTACCACAGAGGGATCGAGTTATGTGTGGGACACTTCCTTACCGCCGAACTTGCCTAGGCGAAGGACGGTAATTCAATGCCCACCCCCCAAGCGAATACGGGAGTTCACGAGGAACTCCGGTAGGCTCAGGAAAGTCACATTATAAGGAAAAGAAATCAGGACCAAAGAAAAAGTGCGCCCAAATGACGCCCCAGACTACTGGGCCTCCCTACCCAGGGGTCAAAGCCACAAGGGCTACCCTGGTGTAGAAGAGAGCTGCGGGTCTGGGGTGGGGTGCTGACTACTACTACTGTAGCCTCGTGTCACCTGCAAAAACAAAGCACTGAAGGTGCTGGCAAAGCACAATGATGGTTCTGTAATTACAGGGTTTTACTTTACTTCTATTATGTTAGGAAAACTCAGGAACAACAATGTCAAGCGAGACAAGAGGCCCCGGGCTCCAGGGTAGCTCAAGTGGCACAAGACTTATTTGTTTGTTGCTACTGCGTTGGACAGGGTGTTTACTCAACAGAGTTTCATACACGAGTGAACAATGAACACCATCAATATTCATAGCACTAGTAAAAATACGTTTTTCCCGCCAATTCAAATGACGTAAGGTCACAAGTTCTACTAATTGACTCCTCTGTGGCTAAGCACTAGCAGAGCCATCTATGCGCAGAGACATTTCACAAAAATATAGAAAAATGAGCACAGCATTTCCCCCATATTTTAGTCATTTCCCCGGCGGGGAAAATCTGTTACGCCTCCCTTTTATCATGTAGTTTTTTTTTTTTTTTTTTTTTTTTTTTTTTTTTACCCTGTGTATTTTTATGAAACTTTTATTTCTAAAGGGAACATGAAACCATTTCCTTCCTTATTTTTTTTAATGCACTCTTTTAATGTCAGGGGAAGAACTATACTTTTATTCTTTTTCTTTTAACATACAGTCTTTATAATTTTTTTTAAGATAAGTAATTTATTTTTTAAGCTTTTTTACTAAAGGTACGCATTTATATATATATATATATATATATATATATATATATATATATATATATATATATATATATATATATATATAATCCAAGGCCTGTCGCGCCATCTCGGGGGAAGATATTTGTCAGCTCATTCCCGGGCTAGTTACTAGACCATTCATTAAATCCTTGCTGGGGGTCGGGTATATATAGTCCGTGGAACGAACGGTTAGACAGTAGTAGCCTTGTCTGGGAGAACGTCCTCGAGCGGCCGATGTACACCCGGCGGAACCGAGAATGACGTTGGGATTTTAGTGGTTTTACTGTATTTTGTTTTTTTGTTTGTTTGTTTTAGCCGGTCGTGAGGACGAGTTTGGATGGCGGTAAGAAGGCTATTTTGGGTTTTTCTTTTTTATAATAATATAGAGGGCTTAATAAGCTTAGTTTTTTCTTAGAGGAGGGTTTTTCGTTCGTTTTTAGCATTTTCTACTTTGCAGATTTTAAGGTTTATGGTTAATCCTATATCA
>NC_061820.1:19003696-19006196 GCF_019202785.1 Penaeus chinensis
TATATATATGTATATATATAGATGTATATATATATATATATATATATATTTATATATATTATATATATATTATATATAATATATATAATATATATATAATATATATAAAATATATATAATATATATATAATATATATATAACATATATAATATATATAATATATATAATATATATAAAATATATATATATAAATGTATATAATCTATATATGTATGTATGTAAATATGTATAAATTTAATATATGTATAATATATATATAATATATATATATATATATTATATATATATATATATTGGCAATTGCCTCTTGATCGAGAGTTTGGCGTCCCTTTCGGAAGCCGCACTGCTTGTCAACTAGTAAATTACTGGTATTTAAAAAATGCAATAGCCTACTGTTAACAAGTCGTTCCATGAATTTGCATAAGCTCGGACAAGCTCGTTCATTGTCAGGTCTTCATTGTAATCAAAGTCATTTCCTGTGTGGCAAAGTGAATAGGTTGCAGCTTCCTTGGTGGTCACGAATGCGGGATGGTAGTTGTCTGAGCTGCTTGTATAAGAGAACTGCCTCGCGAGTGCATTACCAATGTCTCTAGGTCAGGGGTTCCCAAACTTTTTGTTCCTCAGTACCCCTTAGGCTTTTTATAGGTTCCCATGTACCCCTAACACTAAAAATTAAGCTTAATAGTAAAAAAGGACATTTTAATATTTTAATTATTTAAGTCTGCATGTTTAGATTACATAGGCATCTTAAATGATGAAAACAGAAATAAAGCAATTACTAAGGTTTCAATAAAGGTGGTGCTAATCAACACAAAGAAAATGAGAAAAGTGCAATCTGAGTGCAGATTACAACACCATGTATTGTGCAAGTAATTGTTTCCTTCAGACCAAATGTACCCCCTGAAACGTGCAAATGTACCCCTGGGGGTACATGTACCCCAGTTTGGGAACCCCTGCTCTAGGTCAACCGAAGTTGGTTCCCTCGTGAATGGTTTTAATTTTGAAAGCTGTTTTATTCTTATTTATTTTATTAGCAGTGGACCAATCCTCTGGTATTTTTGTATTGCTATTTATTGTAGAGACAAAGCTTCGTCAGGAGTCTCTTTTTGCTTGTGTAATTATTCTATGAGCCCTAGCACTTGCTTGTTAGTAATTGCAAAAGTTCTCATTACTGATGTTATTTTTGGAAAGCATGTAGGCCTTATTGCGTCGGCACAGCCTGCGGCAATCTGGTATCCACCATGGAACTCTATGTTTAACGCTATCTGTCAAAGTTTTAGGAATGGATTGCATTGCTGCTTCTAAAATCGAATTCTGAATATTGTTTACTTTATCATCAATGGTTTCTCCAACAAGTTCGAGCTTGACGCAAGTCTGCTTTTATTACGTTAAATTTAGGTGCTGAAGGCGTTCTCACTGTGTCGCATGAATATTCAATCAAAATAGGAGGATGATCGCTTCCCAACGAGTCGTCAATGGTGTCCCACAGGCACTTGGCTGCTATTGATGAAGAGACCAGTGATAAGTCTTTAAAGCTCAAATTTTCTATGTCCTGCGTCTCGCTGCCAGGGAGACGCCCGGTGGAAGATGATCTGTTCCGAGAAACAGACCAAACACCAGGCGAAGTCGTATTGTATTTTTTCAAATCTTTAATTTGACTCATTAATTCCATAACCGTTTCCTTTAACTCTGCAATTTCTTTGTCCTTAGCTGCAAGTTCCTGACTGATGCCGTTTGCACTGGAAATGTTGTTAGTTGCTGCTGAAGCGTAGGAAGTATTGGGTGTGCTGTTCAAACCTAAACTTTCCTTTAGGCTTTACAGTAACTAACATCATGCCCTCTCATATATGCTGATATTTCAGTCTCCTTCAAGCTGCTGCACTCGGCAGAGCCAGATTCATGGGGACCTCCGCAGTATCACACTTGAGAGTTTTCTCAGTACAGTATCTTTATCATTGCATCGTAATGAGGTGTGCCCAAATTTTTGGTATCTATTACAGCGCATAGGTTTTTGAATGTAAGGTCGTAGTTGGATACGTTCATATCCCACCGTGACATACTCAGGAATTTTACAAGCACAATCCGGTTTTTGTTTGCACATTCCCATCTTTCTTGGTCATGCAGTTCACATCCACTACGCTTTGCTCCTTCATATTTTCGAGAATTTTACTGTCCTCTATTGTCCTCAAATCCCTGCTAAAGATTACTCCCCTGGGCCCAGTTAACCCTTAACTAATGATAATCAACCTAACAGCAATAGCTAAGAGAAGAGTGTGGCAGTTTACGTCCTCTACCCCCCCCCCCCCCCAGTGGAAGCCTGGTTGCGTTCTCCAGAATCAAAGAGGGATCGATTTATGTAGAAGACACCTCCTTACCGCTGAACTTGCCTAGTGTGAAAGATGGTAATTGGATGCCCACCCCCCAGGCGAATACGGGAGCCCACAAAGATACTCCGGTAGGCTCAGGGAAGTCACATGAATAGAGGAAAGAATTCAGAAA
>NC_061820.1:19013696-19016196 GCF_019202785.1 Penaeus chinensis
CCATTTTCTCTAATCAAACCATCCTCCAAGAAGGATGTCCTCATCCCAATTTGCCGGTTCATATATTTTTTTTAAAGTTCTTTCACAATTACCTTGCAGGACTTGTAGTTTGAATGTCATTGAGGCTACAGTTCACAGGTGGCCGACTCTCCACCTAGGCCCAGAGCATATCCAGGGGCCGGATACTCAAAACAGTTTACAATATTGTATCTCAACACGGAGCCTTTATAATGTCGTAAGGCCTCCGAAGGCAATACTCGAAACAAAATTAGCCGCATTGTTATGACGTCACACATTGTAAAGTACCTTGTAAGATACAACTACTCCGGGGCTCTCGTAAGGGTTTGAAACCGGATATAGTACGGTTTATTTCCCGATTACATAGTCGACAGAAACCTTTAATTGACTGTAACATGCCTTTTTCATATTAAATACCGGAGAATTTCAATTGTCTAGCATATTCTTTATTTTCCATGCATTGCTGTTACCTTGAATCAAATATAAATTGACTGTAAATTGAGTTGACAGACGACAAACAACAATGTTTTGGTGGCTGCTCATCTTCATGACCGAGCATATACAGCGTGAAAGACATTATTATAGGGAATCATTAGTTTCACTCTATGAAGAGGATAAGCATTTATTGCGATATCACAGATTTCTTAGATTTGTTTTACTATAACCTTTTCTGATGCCAAATATCCAACTAGACAATCCTTTCAAGAATTATTATTCCGATAATCAGTGACTCTTCTGTATGTATGTTTACATCAATTTACTTTCGCATGAAATTATGATTGTTTGACGTATACTTCTGAAAAAAAATGTATGTAAAATGTCATATGTGAGACCTCGTAAACACTTTGTTAACAATATTTAAGAAATAATAATGTATATTATATTTCTATTTTTTTCCTGAAGACGATTGCTGCGTATTATCATTTGCTCTTTGTGAATAAAACTTGTACTATGAATGGTTATTCTTTGAAATTCATCATAGTTAATTTATTTTACAACACTTGGCTGAGTCTTTCAAAAATATCACTCGAGGCCTTCCATGGTGTTGGTGACCGTTGGGGGCGTGGCAATAAAACAGCCATGGATTTCCATTGGTTGTTACGTCTAATAGGCTAACTGCTGATTGGTCAATCGACTACCAGTCTGCCCTCTCTTGGTAGTCAATGGAATCAACTTACAATGTAAACACGGGCCTTACAATGTGCTTACTACGTTGTAATTATTTTTTGAGTATCGCTGGTTTACAATGTAGTAAGGAGATCGGAAGGTACGATGTAGTAAAGCGGGCGGGTAGTTTTGAGTATCCCAGCCCTGGATCAGCGGCCGCATACCCCTCATCTGCACCACTACTTGCTGTCGCCGCTCCTCCTGTTGCTGCGGTCGGTGTTCGTGCAATTCGTTTCTTCCGTCTCACTTCCCATGGATTAGAAGACCGAGAGGATCCCTCGTCGGACTGCAGACCTTGATGCTGTATTTGCTGCTGTCGTTGCCGTAGTTGCTGCTGGTGTTGCTTCTGTTGATTCGAGCTGTTCTGTTCTTGCCATGATTCATGCAGTGGCATACGAGGATACCCTCATCCACAAAGTCCATCCTCTCATAATGTAGAATGCACTTGGGAGCTGCGTATTGAGTAGTCATATTTCTCATACACCAATATTTTTGTTCCTTCACTTTCTTGCTCTATATGTTGTAAAAGCCCTTGCAAATATCTATAATCATAAATTCATTTTATTCACAATGAAAAAGACTATAGAATTGTCTACATAATCTTCCTGCAATAAATGTCAACTGGTGGTTCAGCAGTGCTGAGCATGATTGAGGCGTACCAAATGAAGCAGAGAAAACACGACTCTATGGTTTTAGCATTACTTCTGAGGCCATTATTCAGCTGGGTCATGTATACCACCACAAATCGATGATCGTAGGCTGAAAGGCAAACTTTTCGAATGGATGGAAGATTTTCTTTCATAAATAGGGCTTATGTCTGACTCTAAATCATTTATGAAAATAGTAAACATAATCGGCGCCAAGACCGATCCTTGAGATACTCCGCAAGTTACTCGTCGCCCTGTAGAGTGCTTTTCTCTAATTACGGTTCTCGTCTTTCATGAAGAAAGTCTTCCATCCAATAGAGGAGTTTGACTTTATCTCCAACTAGATGTTCTAATTTCCATAATAGTCTTTTATGAGAAACCTTATCAAATGCCTTCTTAAATTCTAGTCTACACAACCCACACAGCCGTCTCTTTCTTGTGATATTTCAGAAAATCTATCATAGAATCAGAGATTTGCTTCACATGACCATATTGTTTATTTGATATATTGTGTTTTTTCAAGTACTTCAACTTACTGTTTCCGTATTATCCTTTTAACAGCTTGCATATTACACCTGTTGATGAAACTGGTCTATAATTTAGTGGGTTTTGTTTGTCGCCGATAGATAGATAAAGGTGTAACATTGGCAAGTTTCCAAAATTTTGGT
>NC_061820.1:19023696-19041196 GCF_019202785.1 Penaeus chinensis
CCCCCCCCCCTCCCTTTACGAGATGAAGGACAGCTTCCACCCTCGTTCTACGGAGGAGGTTGCAGCCTTGACCGCCTCCTAGATCGCCCAGAACCCCTGTTTTTATCCACCGGAGTGGGTGCTTCATGCTCAGGGTGATGTGAAGCCTAGTTAGTGTTAAGGGCTTGCATGCCCTCTCACGTAGAGTGAGGGAACATATCGTCAGTGACTTCGTCAGGAGGGTAGCGTGGTGCGAAAAATTGAGCAGCTATGCATAAGATTACCCTGCCAGCTCATAGCCTCTCCATCATCAAGACTTCTGCAGTGCCTCCTCGTGGCCTGTGGAGGCTCTTGGAGCAGCAGTAGGCCCGAAAGGTAAGGAGTCATGGCCCACCGGCGTTCGTAGGGGTGGCAGAGGTGGCTCCCACCCAGAGTGATTGCCCGAGGTTAGACCTCAGGTGGACTGCCAGGGTGGGGGCTTGGAACGTCTGTTCCCTGCGACAGGACCATCGGTTACCATTACTATCGAGGGAATTGAAGCAGCTAAGAGTTGAGGTGGCTGCTCTCTCAGAGGTGAGAAGACCTGGCAGCAGCACAATTAGTGTGAGTGGCTACACTTATTACTAGTCGGGCCGCAGCGATGGCCACCATCTCCAGGGAGTGGCCATAGCCATCTCCAGCAGACTTCAACCCTTGGTTATTGAGGTCACTCCAGTCAATGAGCGTATTCTGGTATTGAGACTGAAGCTTTCTCTTGGCTTCATGTCTCTTATTGCTGTATAAGCTCCTATGGATGTATATAAACTTGAGGGGAAAAAGATGTTTTACGCCAAATTTGCATCTGTGGCAGACAGTTGTCCTCGGCGAGATATACGTATTGTTCTGGGCGACTTCAATGTGGTATCCGGCTGCGATCGAGCTGGCTACAAGAGGACTGATGCTGGCAGCGAGAATAGCCTCCTTTTCCGTGACTTTGCTAGGTCCCAGACATTGAGGATTTCTGGGTTCTGGTATCATCGTTCTGACCCACATCGTCCGACTTGGTACAGAGATACGGATAGTGTGGCCAAGGAGATCGACCACATCCTTGTTAGCACTCGGTGGAGGATCCTCCAGAACTGCAGGGTGTATCGAAGCGCCGAGTTCTGTGGAACTGATTAGTTGTGGCTACTCTCCAGGTCCACTTTAGAACCCCCCGCCGCCCAAATGAACAACCTAGGGTGTTTCATTTGGACAGATTGAGGGAGGACGAGTGTACCCTGGGGTTTGCCAATGCTATCTCTGGTCGTCTCACAGCACTTGAGGGCCTGACAGACCCTGTTCTTATGTGGGATACCTTCAAGCGTGAAACACTTGATGCAACTCAGGAATCCATTGGTGAGCGCCCAAGAGCAAGACTAAATTTCATCTCGCAGGAGACACTGAAAGCTTGTTATGCGGCTCGATTGTCAGGGGATCGGAACTTGCACCATTCTCTGGTGCGCAGTTTATCAGTAATCTTGTAGAGGAGGGCGAAAGCCATTTTTTAGTAAATGACCTTTGTCCTGCCTACCAAGCCCTGAGAAAGCTGAACTCCAAGCCCTCCTCACAGACGACTGCAGTTCGCTCAGCAAGTGGCCAGATAATTTCAGATCCTGATGGGGTGTGTGTGCATTGGGCTGAGTATTTTGAGCAGTTGTATCAGGTTGATTCACCAACAGTTAACTTGGATATGGGTAATGTTGAGATTCCTCTGCCAGACCCACCCGTCAGCGAGGATCCACCTTCCCTGACTAAAGTCAGGGGGGCGATCTCCAAGCTGAAGAGTGGTAAAGCAGCAGGTGTTCGTGGCATCCCAGCTTAATTGTTAAAGGCTGGTGTAGAACCTACGGCAAGGGCTTGCATGCAGTCCTGTCTGCCATCTGGCAGACTGATATCTTTCCCCCTGACCTGCTGAGGGGTGTGGTCATCCCTCTCTGGAAGAGGAAAGGGGATCGCTGGGACTGCAGCAATCGCCGAGGCATTACACTACTCAGTGTACCAGGCAAATTACTCATGCACATCCTACTAAGACGTATCAGAGACCACCTGCAAAGGCCGTAGCAATCTGGATTCACTCCTGGTAAGTCCACAATAGACCGCATCCTGGCGTTTCGAGTCATTGAAGAGCGCCGTCGTGAGTTCGGGCGTGGGCTGCTTGCAGCCTATATCGACCTCAAGAAGGCGTTTGATATGGTGCATCGCAAATCACTATGGGGTATCCTGAGGCTAAGAGGAATTAAAACAAGGATTATTGTACTAATAGCAAACCTGTATACAGGCACTGAAAGTGATGGAAAGTGTGGTGGGGACCTGTCGAACTTCCTCCCTGTCAATTCAGGCATGAGGCAAGGCTGTGTTCTTGCACCAACACTTTTCAACACTTGCATGGATTGGATACTGTCCAAAGTCACTGAGGAGCAACTCTGGGCAATATCAAGGTTACAGACCTTGACTTTGCCAATGATGTTGCCATTCTATCTGAATCTCTGGAAACCCTAGTGGCGGTTCTTGATGCATTTAGCATTGAAGCGAAGCCCCTGGGGCTAGATGTCTCCTGGACCAAGACCAAGATCCAGGATTTTGGGGTCCTACAAGGAGGCCCTGTGCAGTCAGTGAAAACATCCTACCTAGGTAGTGCAGTTCACGACTCTGGGCTGTCAGACCATGAAGTCAGTAGACGGATTGGCCTGGCAGCAAGGGTCATGAAATCTGGGCAGAAGGACCAAGCTACTTGTTTTCAAGGCCAGTTTTATTATATGGTAGTGAAACTTGGACGCTATCTTGTGCTCTGGAATCTCGTCTCGATGCCTTTTATAACAGATCCTTGTGCCATGTGTCCAACCATCGGCTGCACCGTGAGACCGGTACAGGACCTGTGACTTGCGCAATCCGTGATTGCCAACTCAGGCTATACAGCTACTTGGCTCAATTCCCACAGGATAATCCTGCCCATCAGGTTGTCTCTGTCCGTGACAATCCTGGGTGGAGGAGGCCTGTGGGTCGACCGAGAAGGTCGTGGCTTGGGCAGATCGATCAAACCTGTCGTGAGGAACTAGAGATGAGCCGGGCCCCTGCCTGGCGGCTCGCCATGAGGGACCCTCGTAGGTGGAAGTAAAGGGTGGATGCGACTATGCGCCCCTGCCGACTTTAGCTCCCAAATGATGATGATGATGATGGGGTGAGGATGCCCGTCGCGGTGAGGAAGCTGCGGCAACAGAAAACGGGAAGCCCAACTGGAACGTCTCACCTGTGCTGCCTCGTCACCCAAGCTTCTGTTTTATTTGCTTTACTTTTGTTTTAGTTTGTTTTAGTGTATTTTAAAAACTTTTTTTTTTTAGTTGGGAAAGAGGCCACCAAAATGAATTTGTAAAGAAACTTTGAACCGTTATTCATCTTGCTTATTATCGTTTAATCTGAACTTTATTATGAATACGTTACATTTTACATTTATACCTTTTTACATTGAACAGGTATTTTACTTTTTGCACACACGATGGTTCTTTTATATTTTTACTATTTTATTTCATAAACTTTTCTTCATTTTATAAACAAACTTTATAGATATCTAAATTATTATAATAAGAAAATTTGAATGTATATTGTTTCGCGGGCCGAGGTGGAATGAAAGTCCCCGGCCCTTCAAGCAGAGGGGTTCGAGGTCCGGGCCAGTTCAAGTGCTGGACTGCGGCTGTGGTGTGTTTTATGTCTGTTTCGTCTTTTGCGTTTAAGTGTTTGTGTTTTACTGTGGTATGTATCGTTTTATGTTCTGTTTTAGCTTTGTTTTACGTAATAAATTGATAATTTTATAATACCTTTTGATAAGCCCCGACTGAAGGCTGAATAACGCCTAAACATATTTTTGTTTACAAGACCAACAATCAAAAAACCTAAAGTATAGTTGAAACATCTGTACACACCTCTCCTCGGGATTCTAACCCCGCCTACCTCACTTCTGCTTATTTGCACAACGACACTTCACATACACACACTACTGTCGCTCCTTCCACAACTCTTCTGACCTTACATCCCTTCTTACACCATACACTCTTTCCCGAACGTACCAATCGGGTGGTGGCAGTGTCCCCCTTCAAGCCACCAGATGTGAGAGAAACGTGAGACGGTCTTGGGCGAGTCAATGAAAGGGGTCTTAGCTTGCTGGATTATTGTTGAAGATAGATATGAGATCCTCAAGAGACCCCCGTGTCCCTGGGTGGAGGACGAGCTGGTGGAACTGGACCCTATGTGGCTTGGCCTGTCTGCCATGTCTCTCTCCCTCCGCCTTACGAACGTGTCCTTTTATGCCGCGGTTCTCTTCGAGGGAGGATGTTTATTCCCGTGCGAAAAGAGAAAGCCTGGTGACACCAGCGTCCTCCCAAGGAGGAAGGGCAGCTGCCGGACCGAGGTGTTAAGTGAACTATCTGTTCTTGCTACATATTGGTCACACACACACACACACATATGTATGTGTGTTAAATTATATATATTTATATATACACACATATATATATATACATACAAACACATATATATATACATATAGATATATCAATGTGTATATAATAAATGTATATATATGTATTTATATATATATATATATATATGTATATATATATGATATATATACATATATATAATATATATATGTATATGTGTATATATATATATATACATACATACATACATACATATATATATATATATATATATATATATATATGTATATATACATATATATACATATATATATACAAGTATATATATATATGTATATATATATTTGTGTATGCATATATTTGCATATACATATAAACAGATATAGAGATCAATAATGGTATTTGATTTAATAACGCATATCTCTGAGTTATGTTCCTGTGCTTATATGCTTTTTCTTATGTAACAGGTCAAATGATCCCTCCGAAGACGACGCCATCCCGGACTCCACGACTACGGATGAACTCGCAGAGAAACTGAAGGTAAGACTAGTCTTTAGTGTAACAAATTGTTTTATCTTCGAAAAGTAAAGTAGTATATAAATATATATATATATATATATAGAGAGAGAGAGAGAGAGAGAGAGAGAGAGAGAGAGAGAGAGAGAGAAAGACAGAGAGAGAGAGAGAGCTACCTCAAAGACCAGGGCGACAGAAATTAGTTTTAAACATCTAAAACAGATACTTCACGGTGACCAAGATCTTGGCAATGATCACATCAACTAACAATTTAATAGATCATAAAGGAAACTGCGCTTGATGGTGGTGGTAAAAACGACAATCAAAGCTCCTGTAAGCTTTCGGTGGAAAGTAAACAGCTTTTGCAAACTTGTAGTGTCATGAGAATAACTTTAAGTAGGGACAAAGTAAAATTATCAGAATCAAGAAAGGCTCTACATAAAAAGAAGAGGGGAGATGATAGGAAAATCTAGAATTCAAAAAAATTATGAAACAGAGATTTCAGGTACCAAAATTAAAATAGATAAAAGGGGAGACTTAGAACAGGGAAAATCAGTTGCATGAAATAAAGAAACCAGCTGGAGAAGTAATATATAAGAAAATAACAATTGAATTAGTGGAAAACTTTTACAGGCACTTATATATATGCTCAGAGGCATAGCAGAGGGAATCACCAGGAGAAAACAGTATTGATATAGATGCAGGAGAAACTGCATCAGTGAAACTAGTCATTTTTAACACATGCCTTATCAACAGTAAGGCTCCGAAATCTTAGGTAAATGCAACAATTATTTTGATACACATGCAGAGGAAACAAAGGATCTAAACAAAAAACTACCCATCCATAAGCCTCATATCAGTTATCTACAAACTGTTCACAAATTCATCCAACTGGCATCTCCAGCACATTAGATTCAAAACAGCCTAGAGAACAGGTTGGCTTTTGCAGTGGAATCACGACGACAGACCACTTCCACATGCTAAATAAGGGAAATACGGGAAATAATAATGCAATATAGGAAATCCCTCTGTAAGTTATTCGTCGATTTTCGAAGTCAAACATTCAACACATCCAGTGAAAAGGAAATAAAGCGAAGAATTAGGCTTTGGGTTGGAGAGCCTATGGTAGAGACAGTAGTATTTTAAAGGGTTCTTGCCACTGTGTATGATAAACATAGATACTGGAGAGGAAAGCAATAAGTGCCCAGAGGGGAATGGAAAGATAGATGCAGTTAATTAGCCAAGGAGAAATAATGGCGCAACACGAATATGGGAAAGTACCAAAGTGGAACATACAGTTGGGAGCTTTGAAGAGAAGAAATGGCAGGTCACATATGTCGGAGACAGGGCGACAGGTGGAAAGTAACAAAATGGGATAGAGATAGCACACGGATGCCAAGGGCCAGGCTAGTGACAAAATGCTGTTACGCAATAACGAAATTCATGGCCAAAAATGTAAACGGATAGTGCCTGACTGGAAATAATTGGGAGAGGTCTACGTCCTGCATTGCAGGCTGATATATATATTTATATATATATATATATATATATATATATATATATATATATAGATTTATATATATATATATTTATTTATATACATATATATATATTTATATATATTTATTTATATATATATATATATTTATATATATTTATATATATATTTATTTATATACATATATATATATATATATATATATATATATATGAACGTGTGTGTGTATATATATACGGATATATATACACATACATACATATATATATACTTACATATATATAAATATATATATATATATGTATGAATATATACATATATACATGTGTGTATATATGTATATATACATATATATACATATATGTGTATATATATGTACACAAGTATATGTATATATACATATATATATGTACATATATACGTATGTATGTGTATATATACATATATATGTATATATATGTGTATATATATATATATATATATATATATATATATATATACTACACACACACATATATATATAAATATATATATATATACATATTATATATATAGGATACACACACATATGTCTGTGTGTGTGTATTATAAACATATCCATATACGCATATACGTATATACACATACAGATATATATGTAGACAGTATATATATATATATATATATATATATATATATACATATATATATATTAATTCATATCTATATCAATGTAAATATATTAATTATATATATTACGAGATAATGATTCATATATATATAGATAGATAGATAGATATAGATACACACACACACACACACACACACACACACACACACACACACACACACACACACACACACATATATATATATATGTGTGTGTGTGTGTGTGTGTGTGTGTGTGTGTGTGTGTGTGTGTGTGTGTGTGCTTTCATATTTCTATACTATAGCCTTGCTGCATTATTCCATTCATAGTTATCTCAGCATATCTGAGGATTTGATTTTTTTAATCAATTCTACCGAGTGCTCAACTGGAATGTGCGTAAAACTGTCATATTGTTGCTCTAGTACTATCTATGGAGCTAGTGAGATCCTAGTTGCACATTCCTTTTGTGATTAGTTTGTCGACGTTAATTCTGTGTCATAACTGGCAGATGTTCGAGTCCTGGTCGGGGAGGGTTATAATTCATCTATATCGATGCTTTACTACATTATGCCACCTTTCACAAATATCTTTGATTATACTTCCTAACTGAATTCCATCGCTTGCCCAAGGGGTATGTGCTTCACCCTTGACATCATTTCTCTAGCATGTATACTGACAATGTTTATGGAGATGGTAATAACCTAGTTGATAGATCGTGTGGTACAGTTATTTTGCTGATTATGGGTCATATCTGGAGTAGCAGATTCTACTTCTGGTCAGGGAGGCTTATTAACTACATCCGTGACTTACTACATTATTCCATATTTCATAGATAACTCATCATATCGGATATGGGATTTCAATTTCTGAATCAATTCCAGCGAGTGCCCACAAGAAATGTCCGTTAAACTCACAAACATTTATGTTATGTTGTACAGTTATTTTGGTACTGCTCACTCTGGGTCACAGAGGGTTGTTTCATATGTATATGTATATATATACATATATATATGTATTATGTATATATACATATATTTATATATATGTATATAAATATACACATTATATATATACATATACATGTGTGTATCTATATATATGTATATATATATATTCTATATAAATAATGTGTATATATATGTATATATATACTTTATATATATATATATATATATATATATATATATATGTTTTAGATATAAATTATGTGTGTGTACATACACACACACACACACATACACACACACACACACACACACACACACACACACACACACACACACACACACACACACACATATATATATATATATATATATATGTAAATATATATAAATACATATATATGTATATATATATATGTATATACGATATATATATACACACAGATATATAAATATGTGTGTATATATATATATATATGTATATATATAATTACATATATATGAATATATATATTATATACATATATCTACACATTTATACATATATATGTTTATATGTATATATATTTATATATATATATATACACTTTGTATATATATATATATATATATATATATATATGTGTGTGTGTGTGTGTGTGTGTGTGTGTGTGTGTGTGTGTATGTTTGTATGTATACATGTATATATATACATACATATATATAAACACATATATATGTATTTATATATACATATATATTCCTTTATATATATATATGCAAATATATTGTGCACTTAATGGAGAACAGTAGGAATATAAGGTTTGCAAATTGCCACAGATGTGACAAGGTATATGGACAATTAAACTAGCTGCTCTATTGGATAATCATGAGGATTAGAAGTGATTTTGTAAATTATTAGTGGTGTCCAGGATGATTCAGGCAGCGTGAAAGGATTTCGGTGAGTAATCGAAGACGATACGAACTTAGACAATTAAAAAGAATGATCGTCTGCTGCAGCATAATGATCGAAATGGGCTGCAGTTTCTAAATTGTAAATTACCACGTTTCCCGTATCACACAATATTATCTTTCCCATATAGAAGTTCTTTTGATGTATTGACACTGAATGATACTTTGAAGAGACAGAAGATTACAATATACAAAGAGTTTTATAACATGCAATTGAAAGGAGACATGACTATGGTGGAGGTGAACTTGACAGTAAATTTATCCGATTTATGGTAAACCGTAGAAGGGAAACTTAAACCGTGCTGACGGGTGACTTCTACATTCAACTAAGGAAGATAACATCACAATTACAACTAACACCAGGTTCATCCGATTCTAAAGAGGAGTTTCGCTGGGAACGACTGAGGTCAACCTCTGTCCGGGATGAGACCGGGTTCAAGAGGTACTGGCAGGGTTAGTATGGAGGTGAAATAGGTGGTGGGAAAAGGATGTTGTATTTCGTGAAGCGAGAAGCGGATTTAAGCAACAAATAGGTTCCTAAAACAGAAGGTCTTGTGTGCGTGTGTATATATATATATATATATATATATATATATATATATATATATATATATATGTATATATATATATTCATATATATATATATATGTATATATATATATATATATATATATATATATATATACAGTATATATGTATGTACATATCAACATTTATATCTTTACAAACATGTGTGTATGAATATATATATATATGTGTGTGTGTGTGTGTGTGTGTGTGTGTGTGTGTGTGTGTGTGTGTGTGTGTGTGTGTGTGTGTGTGTGTGTGCTGCATTATTCCATTCATAGTTATCTCAGCATATCTGAGGATTTGAGTTTTTTAATCAATTCTACCGAGTGTGTGTGTGTGCTGCATTATTCCATTCATAGTTATCTCAACATATCTGAGGATTTGAGTTTTTTAATCAATTCTACCGAGTGCCCAACTGGAATGTGCGCGCGCGCGCGTGTGTGTGTGTGTGTGTGTGTGTGTGTGTGTGTGTGTATGTGTGTGTGTTTGTGTGTGTGTGTGTGTCTGCGTAGGTTCGAGAACAAGAAGGACCAATGACCTAAAAGTCAATGTTGAGAAAAACGCTTTTGAAAATTCAACTAATAGTAATTCACGAAATAAGGATTTTTTTCTGGGAGCGATGAAGCTGTGTTGCATTCATCGGTCATAATATTTTATTATATTTTATAGGAGTGCTTTCAAAACATGGCATTTATTGCTGTTGATGTTAAATTCTATTTCTAATTCTATTTCTAATCCTATGACCTAAAATATATATTGATAAAGTTCCTTTGACTATAATTCTATAATACTTTTCCTAATTTTCTTTCTTTTCTGTAACTGTAAAATCTGTCACCTGTATATTGAAAATGGCATACTGACTTTAAGGAAAATAGAATAGTAAAAAGCAGCTAACCTGAAGCCTTCCATTGCCATATATTCAAATTGCAGGCATTTGTGGCAATCAGTCACGCATTGAGATATATGCTTTTCAGTGAATTGGATTTCAAAGTAATATTCGCATAGTGTCCCTGATATACCAATAACATTAGCCTGTAAAATACTAGGAGAAATAAAAATCCCTAGCTCTCGGCCTGTTACACACACACACACACACATATATATATATATATATATATATATATATATATATATATACATACACACACACATATATATACACACACGCAAACATGTGCGTATATGTATATATAAAATATATATATGTATATATATATATGTATATATGCATATATATTTATATGTATATATATGTGTGTGTGTGTGTGTGTGTTTGTGTGTGTGTGTGTGTGTGTGTACATATATATATATGTATGTTTATATATCAAAGATCTTATAACTAAAAGATGATCAACATTGCTTTAAGCAAAAAACATTTCTAAAGCTGTGTTTATTCAAATTTTACGCTTCATTATTTTTGCTTTCGCATCCACAAACCTTCACATACTGGTCTATAGTAAACGGATTAATTGACTTGATCTGGTGATCCACAAACATATCTTGGCATAATGTTGTGTTATTAAAGAGGTCATAAATGTGATTCTTTTCTAGCTCAAATTCAGTTATATCTACAATAGAATTCTCCAGTCATCTAATGCAATTATAACATTTATCACAGTAAGACATACAGCAACTAATCTATTTGATGATTGTGTAGCCAAATTCACACGCATCTCCAAAAATGGCACTAATAATGGCACTGACTCTAATATGTCGATTAGTTATTGCGAACTGTCTTCGAGATGTAAAACATTATACATTTAGCATACTTTTCTCTTGATAGGCTTAAATTATGGTTAATGTACAGATATAACTGAATGTTTTACTGATTTCCTGTTCACTTATTGCTCACATATCTTAATGCACATCGTAACAGTCACTTTAAGAAAGGTTTCTTTCACCATGCACATAAAAAATCATATTTCATCTTAATTTTGACATGTACCCTCACATTTGTTTCAGTCTACTTCTTCTGCTCCATCGTAAAAAGTAGCGCTTATGCAGCAGCTGGTTTAGACAATCCATAAGTCCATATCTTTTAAACCGATGCTATCCGCCTTTTGATCATCAAAATATTATTTGAAGGGAGATTCCATAGAATTCTTAAAGACACACAATCACTCTTGTCTGGTATTTTTACTTTCAGTCCCTCAAAAGTATGATGACTTGTGCTTGTCATATCATACCTCTGCTAATACTTGCAAACTGTCATTGTTATTCCTGCACCATCGCTTTAAAAAACAGATGAAAATATTTGCAGCTATCCAAAGGTGTATATTATTGCATATCATGTGAAGATTAATATATGCTCTTATTCTGGTAAGTTGAGAATTTAACAGATACAATTCTACATATACAAGCAAAGAGCAATAGTTCCTATTTTTTTTTTTTTTTTGAATTATTAACATGTTTTTGTTAATATAATTTTCTAATTTGAAAAATATCAATACATATTTTTCAATATATAAAATTTCACTAACCTTTTGCTGTGCAGATGCGTGTCGAATTTTGTACTAATTCAGCTCAGAATTAAGCATATAGTTATGATCTATGCATTTTGGAAATTAAATGTATCTGATAGATAGATATATTTGAAAGATTCGACTAGGATTTTCATAAAGTAGAGAAGTAAAAATATTCAAACTAACTTGACACAATTAAACATGAACATATATAAATACCTTAGGTATAGTTAAAAATGCTGATAAAAGTGCTCATATTAACAAAATCAGAGTGTTTTAAAAGTGCAACTTACAGTGTGGAGGTGCTATTACAAACATGGAAGTGGTGGGGCGGCACTGGTGGTGCTGGCACCGATGATGGTGTTAGTAGCACCAGTGATGGTAGTCATAAGGATAAGTCCGATATGCGAAGCTGAGCTTCGCCCGGGCTATGCCAATGAGGGGAGCCCGGCCTGTGTCGACTAATGTCGACTCGCTAACGTGTGTCAGCTGGTGCTGACTCGGCTTTTGTCCTTACCCGCCGTGGTGCCCAGCCACAGCAGTAACCTCCAGGCGACAATTGCAACTTCTCGCGCCTGGGCGGGGCGCGAACCGCCGACCCCTCGGATGAGAAGCCGGCACGTTACCACTGTACTAGCCCGGAGGCTAGATGATAGTCACAACACTATAAACAGTGGTATCTGCACCTTTCATATGTATACATTTAGGACTGGCCCAACGGTTCATACCCGGAATGACCTAGGTATGAGTCCTGGTCAGAGAGGCTTGTTATATATCTATATCAATGCGACATTGCATTATTCCATATTTCATATATATATATATATATATATATATATATATATATATATATATAATATATATATGTATATATATATGATGTACTGAGGAGTATATGTGTATGTGTATATATATATACATATATACATATATACATATACTCATCAGTACATCAGTACGTGTTTGAAGATATTGATCAAATTGACGCAAATCTGTTAACATACGCGGTTCCTAACCTAGAGGTGGTGACTAAAGGAAGAAGTCGCTTGATTTAGGGGAAATAATTTTGTATATTTGGGTTAGTATTTAGAAGACCAGGCGTGCAGAAATATCATCAATGTGAAAAAAATGCAACCATTAATTATATCTCATGTTTTAAAACGTCATTCAGCTGTGAGATAACAGTGAACTTTCGTGTCCTTGGAAACCGTACTACGCATCATTCACAGAACAAGCGTTGTCGCCATTTTGAGCGATCCTGAGATAGGGCTATCCTGTAGTATCAGTAGGCTTGTAGTTGAAGTAATGGGCTTGTAGCCGACGTAGTAAGCTTGTAGTCGACACACTCATATGCCGTTGTCAAGCACAGCTATCAAGCACAGAAATTTCAGTCCTCCCAACCAGTGAATGTTTGTTGCAGAGTTCCATAGTTCTGAGGCATTGTAAGGTTTTGCTTGCTGCCACTTCTCATAAATCCGGATTCTCTCGTCCTTTGTTTAAGCTTACTCCTAAAACAAAGATCAGCATTTCGTTTTCTTTTGAAGATCGCGGTACTGCCCTAGAATGATTTAGGGGGTTGTGGATTTTAACCACCACCTTCGTCTCATTTGGCTTGAAAAATTTTAAAGATCAGTAATTGAAAAACTACCGATACTAATAACAGCGTTTTCGAAATGCTGTCCATATCATTCACTCATAAAATGACTAGATTTGAAACTAACGACGATTTTATTTACCAACGGATTTGTTTCTCTTTATTATTATTAAAAAAAAAAAAAAAATATTTAAGCATCGCTAAATAGTATTACCCAGTATCAATGAAATGGAAATGTTACTTACGTACTGCGTTTCATATTCACGATTGGTGCATTATGAAGTAAAATTCCTGCACGAAGCAAGACCTTTGGTGCTAGAGGAGGGTTAAAGGTTCCCCGCCCGGCTCAGGTCAAGTGAGCACCCTCTCCGCAGTTTTATGAGTTGCCTTCACCCTTTCGCAATTTTTCTGTGAGAATTTGTTAGTGCGTGACATTTCATGTAAACTGCAGCCTATATTGCGATATATGTTGGCGGCAACTTTTTTATGGTGTTTGGAAAAAAGGCACTATTTTATCCGTGAAATTACTCTATAAGATAATTTGACATGCGTACACTATTTTTTAAATCTTTCTTACCTCATTAACAACGAAAAGTTAGAATATTCTAACGAAAGATCTTTATACTGAATAAATTTCTTTAAATGCTAACAGTCGTAGATGTAATCAAATACAAATAAATACAATTTAATCTTGGTATGGCTTGTTTCTTTGGCATTTCTGCATTTCCACCTATCCTAAGGGTTTGCACAATGGCCCCTGAAGTATGCATCTATTTTTTTTTTTGTCAAAAACTACTTAACGACTGAGCAGTTGAGGCGTAGAATGATATGATCAATGTCACAACACTATAATGTACTGTTGGATGTCCAACTATATATAAAGTAAGATTATCGAGACGTTTCGAAAACTCCCTGAAATTTGAATTTCATGTATTGTGATATCACGAAATTCATTTTCTGTCAGGATCTATGTCTGATTCTTTATAGGGCTATAAAACAAATCAGATGTTTCTTATTCAATGTATGTCAGAAAAATGCGCATCTAAAATTGCCATCTGACACTGGGTCCTATGGCAGTAGCCACCAGGTACGAAGAAAGTGCACTGACGCCACGCAGGACTGGGTCGAGATTCCTCACTCGCGCCCCCTCGCGTCGGGATTCTGATGGCAGGACTCTTGACTCAGCGTCAGGCAGTACTCCCTAGAATATTATCATTATTGTAATCGTTGTCTTTATCATTATTGTAATCGTTGTCTTTATCATTATTGTAATCGTTGTCTTTAGCATTATTGTAATCGTTGTCTTTATCATTATTATTATCACTATTGTTATTAATTATTGATATATAATTGTTATCATTATCCTTATTATTATTATGAATGTTATTATTCCTGCTGTTATCATTGTTTTTTACCGTTATCTTTACTGCTGTTATTGGTATCATTATCATTACTAATTCTACCATTATTATTTTTATTATTCTCTTATTGTTACTGCTATCATCATCATTATCATTATTATCATTACTAATATTACCGTTATTATTATAGTTATTCTTATTATTATTGTTATTATTAATATCATCATTATTGCTATTATTGTTATTATCATTCTTATAACAACAACACAGAGCCCTTAATATCTGTACCACTTGGATGTCCTTTAATAAAGAAATCCTTTTTCTTGCTACAGTAACTGTTTCAAAGTTAATGATTACCCTGAAAACGTAGTCTTTAGAACACTTTAAAATAGCCAATGCAAACTACCATACCTTGGAAATGCAGGTTTTAACGTTCATAAACAACTGAATGAAATACTACAACATTCGTTTCCCCAGTTCAATTTTGTGTTCATAAATAAGCACATCATTAGCACTTACCTACATGAAAGTGAAGTACTACCCTCAGATATGTTTTGATATTAATTTATTTTCTTGTCCCAACTGTAAATGTAAGTTGGATTAATCTCACGTTGGTTAAACGCCGTATTTTAGAATACGTCTTCTGTACGTGCCATAATGTTAATTCAGTATTAAAGTTTAAGCCAGATCTCTAATGTGCATGCGCATTGGCAGCGTTAAGGATTGATTTTTAATTCACCTTCAGACCCGGTCTTCAGACACCGATGAGTAGGTCTGCAAGATTTGGCTTCCCTCTCAGTGAGCCACCTTTCTCTGCAATCCGACACCATTCACCCCCACAATATCTCACTAAGAAAGATTTTCACATTCTGTCTACTGCTTCTAACAGATCTGACCTCCTAGTTTCAGAATCTTTATTTATTCAAAATATCGAACAGCCATGCAACTACAAACAGTATAACTTCCTAACAGGCAATTATGCCCTTCAAATGTTTCTGTCTCTCTTTTTTTGCCTCTGTTAGGTTTTGTTTTACTTTTACAATTGATTGTTTATAGCTGCTAATATTTGCATTATAATTTGATTATGGTTTTATTTTACATTGTGTATTTGTGTGTATATTTTGTGTTTTGTTAGATAATTTGTCTGTATATTTTTCTGTTCTTGTGAAGTTTTAACTATTCTAGGTTTTACACATGTTTGTCAAGTTAAAAACTGATTTGATAACTGCTTCGGAAACACATTTCATGCATAATTTTGCGAGCGTGTCGCTTTTCCTTTAAATCACTGAGGGTGGACCGAAAGACTCTGAAAGCTATGAACTTAATAATGATGTTTGTGGTATCCCTGGCTATGCCTTTCTTTTACGACTATATATATATATAGATAGATAGATAGATAGATAGATAGATATAGATATACTTATAAATATATATGTATACACATAAATATATACATATATATGAAATATAAATAAATATATATGTATACATACATACACACGACTCCAAAACGTATGAAGTTTTTTTAAAAATGTATATATATATATATATGTATATATATACAAATATATATATATATGTGTGTGTGTGTGTGTGTGTGTGTGTGTGTGTGTGTGTGTGTGTGTGTGTGTGTGTGTGTCACATACATATTCATATAATATATATTCATATGTACATATATATGAATTGCATTAATTTGTACATATATATATATATATATATATATATATATGCGTGTGTGTCTGTGGGTGTGAGTGTGTGTATTACTATTCTTATTATTTTTAATTCTATTGTTATTAATATCATCATTATTATTTTTGTTATTATTATTACTATTATGTTTATTGTTATATGTGAATGTATATTATATATACATATATTTTTATACGTGTATATACATATGTTTATGCATATATATACATATGTATATACATATATATATATATAGATAGATTTTTATATTTGTTTGCGAACACACACACACAACAAATAAGCAATTCATGTTTCAAGCACATAGAGGCAGTTGGGCTTGAACTTAATTCTAACCGTGCACGTCTCGAGCGCGTCAATCGTGTCAGTCAGTTGTGAGACCGTGAATAAATCTTGACGCAGCGGGGCGCCAGATTCCATCGTCTATGGCCATGGGCCAGGCTTAAGATTAACTTGCGGTTATAATAACTATGTAAGCCTAGATAAAACATAGTGTCTGCAGTGGGTTGCCATTATTTGCAACAGAAGCGACTACCATTAGCTAGTTACATGTTACATATTCACCAACCTTAAAACTAAAGCATACATTCAAGCATTACTGAGGACAGGATATCGAAGTTCGAGATAATGCCATGTATGTGTGAATAAGTGAACGGTTAGCGCAGAAAGTATAAGAAAAATAGCGATATTACAAAGAATCACAACGTCATATATGTATTCACAATATAATCGAAGACGCAAGTAGTAATGAAGTAGTTACTAATATACATACCATGTAAAGAGGAAGAACAGATAATTTTATGACTTTGTCAACAATGAATATGAATAATATA
>NC_061820.1:19053696-19058696 GCF_019202785.1 Penaeus chinensis
AATAATGATGATATTATTAGAGTAATGCTAACGATAACAATGACAATAGAAATAAAATTATTAATAACAGAAAAGTACTAAAGATAATAATAGTATTAATCAGAATAATAAAAATAGTAAAAATAATATTACTGATGATGGTACTCATGACAATAATGATAGTAATACTAAAAGTAATAATGATGAAAGAAAATTATAATAATAATTATGATTTAAACAATGTTAGTGATAATAATACTAACAATAATGTTAATAACACTGATAATGATAATGATAATAATACTGATAACAAAAATAATATTTATAACAATGAAATCAAAAGTAATGATATTAATAATGATAATGATCATGACAATCATAATAATAACAATGCTAACAGTAGTAATAATAATAATAACAACAACAACAACAACAACAATAATAATAATAATAATAATAATAATAATAATAATAATAATGATAATAATGATGATAATAATAATAATAATGATAACAATAATAATAATAATGATAATAATGATAATAATAATAGTAATAATAATCATGATAATAATAATGATAAAAATAATTATAATAACAACAACAACAATAAGAATAGTAATAATAATCATAATAGCGGTAATACTACTACTACTACTACTAATAATAATAATAATAATATTAGTAAATATAATTATTATTATAGCAAAAATAACGATAATTATAATAATAACAATGATAATGATAGTAATAATATTAATGATAATGATAACAATAACAATAATGATAATAATAATAATGATATTAATATTGATAAAATGATAATGATAATAACAGCAATAAGAATGACAACACTAATAATAAAACCAATAACAATAATAATTATTGTTATTGTTTTTGTTGTTATTATGATAATAGTGATAATAATGATAATAATAATGATAAAACTAATAATAATAATAATAATAATAATAACAATAATAATAACAACAACAATGATAATAATAAAATTAATAATAATAATAATAACAATAATAATGACAATAGCGATAATAATGATGATAATTTTAATAGTGATTAGGTCGATAATTGTAATAACAATAATAGTAATAATTATAACGATTATAATAGTAATGACAATAGCAGTGATAATAATAATAATAAAAATAACAATACTGATTATAATGATAATAATAATAATAATATTAATAATAACAACAACAATAATAATAATAATGATAATAATAATAAAAATAATAATAATGATAATAATGATAATAATAGTAATAAAAATAATAACAATAATGAAAATAACAAATGTTATAATGATAATAACAATAATCATAACGATGATAATAATAATAATAATAATAATAATAATAATAATAATAATGATAATAATAATAATAGTAATAAAAATAATAATAATAATATAAAATGAAAAAAATGATGATGGTAACAATGAAAATAATAATGACAGTAATAAGTGTAATAATAATAGTAATAATAATTTGTATTTTTATTATAATTGTAATAATGATAATTGTTATGGTAACAATGACAATAACAATAATGATAATAATAGTAATAATAATAATAATAATAATAATAATAATAATAATAATAATAATAATAACAATAATAATAATAATAATAATAATAATAATAATAATAATTATAATGATGATGATGATGATGATAGTAATGATAATAGTAATGATAATAATAATGATAGTGATAACAGTAATAATTTTGTTATAATGATGATAATACAAATTATAATAATGAAATTATATTTATAATAAGTGTAATGATAAGGATTTTGATAAAAACAATAATGATAATAGTAACGATAATGATAATAATGATAATAATAATAACAATGACAACAACAGTAATAGTAATAATAATAACAATAATATCAAGGACATAATAATAACAATAGAAAAAGTAATGATGATAATAAAAACATGATAATAATATCAACAAGGATAACAGTGATGATAATAATTACAAAGATTACAATAATAACAAAAATAAAGATACTAATGATAGGAATAATATTAGTAATAATATTGATAATAATTATAATAATAATGATAATATATATTATGATAAGAATGGACATAATGATAACAATGTAATAGTTATAATAATAATCATAATAATAATAATAATGATAATAATAATAAAGGTAATAATAGTAGTGATAATAGTAGTAGTAGTACCAGTTACAAAAATAATAATAATTATATTGATAATGGTAATGATGATGATAATGATTAAAATACTGATGATCATGATAATAAGATATATCATAATAATAATGATAACAATACTATTACTAATAATAATGATAACAATACTATTATTGATAATAATAACAATGATAATAATATTGGTAATAATGATAATAATAATAATAAAAATAATAAAAATGATGATGAAAATAATAACAGCAATAATTATAATGATAATAGTAGTAATATAAATGATAATAGTAGTAATAACAATGTTTATAACAATAATGATAATATAAATGCTATCAATAATGATATGATTATATTGATAATGATACTAATGATAATGAAAATAATTTTAGTCATAATTATAGTAATAATGTTAACATGTCTGATAATGATAATAATGATAATAATGATAACAAAGATAACATTAATGATAATAATAATAATATTAATATTATTACTGCCAATGATAATTATGCAGGGAATATCAATAAGAATAAGAATAAGAATGATAATAATAATAGCAATAATAATAATAATAATAATGCTTTAATAGAATTGATGATAATAAATCTAGTAATTATAATAATAACGACAATAATAATAGTAAAGGATAAGAACAATGGCAATGATTATAGTAATAATAATATCAATAATAATATCAGCAGTAATGATAATAGTAATAATTATAATAATAATAATAATGATGATAATGATGATAATAATCATAATAATAATGATAATGATAATAATAATGATAATTATAATAATAATAACACAACAATAATTATAACAATAATGATAATAATAATAATTATAATAGTAATAATAATGATAATAATGAAAATTCAAATAATAATAATGATAATGATGAGAATAATAATAATTTTATAAATTATTATTGTAACAATAATATTAATGACAATAATGATCATAAAAATAATAATAATGATATAATAGGTAATAATGATAATGATAATAATAATAATAATAATAATAATAATAATACAAATAACAATAATAATGATAATTATGATAATAATAATAACGATAATAGTAATAATAATAATGATGGTAATAATGATAATGATAATAATGATTATAATGATAGTAACAATAATAACAATGATAATGCTAATAATAATAGTAATGGTAATAATAATAATAAAAATGATTACAATACTACTAATAATAATAATGATTATAATAGTAATAATAATTACAATAATAATAATAATAAAAATGATAATGTTAAAAATGATAATGACAATAGTTGTTTAACAGGAATAATAGTAATTATAGTAATAACAAGAACAATGGAAATAATGATAATAATCATAATAATAATAATAATAATAATAATAATAATAATAATAATAATAATAATAATAATGAAAATGATTTATTACTATCATTATTATCATAATAATAAGGTTTATAGAAAAAAAAACAATAATAATACTACCAATAATGATGACAAAATTATAATAATAATAACAATAATAATAGTGATGATTATAACAATGAGCATAATGATAATAATTATAGAAATAGATATCATTATGGTAATAATAATATTAATGATAATGATAATAATAATGAAAATAACAGTAATAATAATAATAATGATAATAATGATGATATTTATAATGATAATAATAATGATAACAATTATAGCAATAATGATAATGATAATAATAATAAGTATAATAATAATAATGGTGATAATAATAACATTAATGAATATATTATAAAGGTATTAATGATAATAATAACAATAATGATGATACTAATAACAATAATAGATATATTATATTCGTAATAATGATAGTAGTAATAACAATAATAACATTAATAACAATTATTGTTATTAATAACAAAAATAATAGTAATAATAGTAATAACACTAACAGTAAAAATAGTAGTAGTAGTAGTAGTAGTAGTAATGATAATAATAATAATAATAACAATAATAATAATTGTAATAAAAATAATAATGATAATGATGATGATAATAATAAGGAAATAATAATGATGATAATGGCAATGATAATAATGATAATACTAATATTACTACTAATAATAAAAATAATACCGATAATAATAATGATAATGATAATAAGAAATGATGTTAATAATAATTATATTAATAGCAGTTTTAGGAATGTTAATGATTTTAATTATCAAAATAACATTGATAATGACCATGATAAAAAGATGACGAGAGTCATTATAAAGAACCTGATGGCCGAAGAAAAGCAGAAACATATATTTAGTTCTGGAGCAGCATTGTTATCGCTATATCATATATAGTTATACAGATACCAGTTTAAATACTCTCATTAGAGGCCAGCTTTCGAACTCGTCGTTATAATATTCACTGTACACTCTTTTTCTTTTATCTTTAAGTGTTCTTTTCTCGTGAAATACCCGATATATATTCCAGCTTACCTTAATATTGCCTCAACCTTTCGCTTCTCCTCCAGTCCCTCATGCTTCACCTCTATGCCCCTTACCCCCCTGTACAACCTCCCCACCTCTCGCTTCTCACACACTCCTGACTTGCCGTTCCACTTGTCTCTTCTCCAGACCTACTTCCACAATACTAGCCTGGCATTACCACATCTTCACGCTTTCGGGATTAACCTGTAACTGCCCCTTTTCAGAGTATTTTCTTTATACTCAGCAAAACTCACACATACATAAACACTCACATACACACACACACATACACACATACACGCACGCACGTACGCACACACACACACACACACA
>NC_061820.1:19098696-19106196 GCF_019202785.1 Penaeus chinensis
TGATTGGATGCCCTTCCTAATCAACCGCGGTTCAGCGCGCTAACACTTGTGCCACGGAGGTGACTTCCCCTACGACACCTGCGCTTGACTTCTGAAGGTGATATGTCGTTTTCTCGGGCTCAAGCGGGCAGTCGGAGCGCAGGCATTTTTTACGACCGCCGCGACGGGAAATTGAACTCGGGACCACGAAGGTCGGAGTTCAGTGCTCTAACCACTTGACCGTCGCAGCAGTCATAATATATATATATGTATATATGTATATATATGTGTGTGTGTGTGTGTGTACGCATATATATATGTATATATATACACACACATATATATATACATATATATATATATCATAAATATGTATACATACATATACGAAGCGGTGTGTATATATATAAATATATAATATAAATATGTATACATACATATACATAGGTGTGTGTATATATGTGTATATATATATATATATATATATATACATATTCACACGCACGCACATATCCACACACAAACACACAGATATATATAAACTGCTCAAAACAATTAGGGGAACACTTGTATTTCATTTCAAAATTTAATGTCGAATGTGCAAATGTTACAATTTTGTACTGAAACTAAATTCCCAATGTACCCTGAACAACAGAGTGTCAGACTGGCCAAGAAGAACAAAAGTTGACCCTTGGAGGACCGAATTACGAAATGATGTTGAAAAACAAAGTGACTGTAGAGAGAAATGACAATGGAAGAAATGGTGAATTTGCAGCACAGTACATTGTTCAGCCACTTTAGTAGTGGGTATGCCCTCCACGAGCCTGTATGCACTCTCGACAACGTCGTGACGTGCTCCTGATGATGGTGTCCTGGGGGATTTCCTGCCAGACCTGGCTCAGCACATTGGTGAGCTCCTGGACAGTCTCTGGTGCGGCTAGACGCTGCCGAATACGCCGATACATAATGTCCCAGAGGTGCTCAATGGGGTTCAGGTCCGGAGAACGTGAGGGCCAGTCCACAGCATTGATGCCCTCTTCCTCCAGAAACTGGCGGCACACTCTTGCCACATGAGGTCGGGCATTGTTCTGTAATAAAAGAAATCCGGGGCCCACTGCACCGGCGTAGGGTCGAACAATGGGTCTGAGGATTTCATCCCTATACCTAACAGCTGTCAGGGTATTTTGATTAAGCACATGAAGGTCTGTGCGACCCTCCAGAGATATGCCTCCCCAGACCATAACCGACCCACCGCCGAATGAGTCATGCTGAACGATGTTGCATGCCGCATATCGCTCTCCACGTCGTCTCCAGACTCTGTCACGTCTGTCACATGCACTTAAAATGAACCTGCTTTCATCCGTGAACAGTACTGGGGGACAGTGGCGAACTTGCCAATTTTGGTGGTCCCTGCTGAAGCCCAGTCGGGCTGCACGGTGTTGGGCGGTAAGAACCGGCCCAACCAACAGCCGCCTGGCCCTTGTAAGCGTTGGCTTTTACACAGCCCTCAAGCCGAGCAATTCTTATAATTTAGGTAGCGTGTAAGAATTGAATAAATACTCAATGGACAGAAAAAAACACATTTATTAAATTAAACAAAATGATATAAACGAAAAAAAAAACGAGCATCAGTAATAAAAATAAGGAACAACAACAGCCAGATACTTATGAATGGTGTGTACAGGTCACGAGCTCTCAGCCAACTACCTGAGAAGCTCAACAATTACTCTGACGTAAATTTAGCGCGGGAAGGTAGAAGTCCTGGCCGATGGTCTTCCAAGACGATGGGTTGTTTGCTGGTTTGTAGCTCCTTTAAGATGCGACGCAGGTTAAGGCGAAAATAGGGTTGAAAGTCCCGTGGAAAAAGACGTATGGCTGCCTCACTACATCCCTCCCGATCCCGGAAAAGGAGAGGGTGACTTGGGAACCCTCGACTGACTATCGGCTCAAAGCGAAAGCCGACACCCTTTCACCAAAAATGAGGCTGGAATCTGGTGTGAAATCCTTTGGGCGTCACATTCAGTGGGTCATAGGGTTGCAGGTACTCAGGTTCCGAGGTCCATTATCAGCATGCGAGCTTGCATCTATGCAGTGTACAAGAGGAAGCAGGAATAGATCAGGGTAGAGATAAGGCAGGATTCTAAGCCGTGGGACTCCACAAGGTGGTCGGAGGCTGGAACAGGGCTGCAAGAAGTCATGACATTCAATCCACTGGGATGACAGCAGCAAACAGCATCAGATCCACTTGGTTTCATTGATCAGGACAGCGGCAGGAACAGACCATGCAGATAGCTGTTGGGGGGAGTTGGCATGAGCTTTCATGTGTACAAAAATAAGAGACCTGTTCTATGCAAGCACTGGAATGTTGATTTATTTTATTAAAGATGCTCTAACATTTTACAAACGATATACCCAATCACCTAAAGAATATTTAACATTACAATATAATACAATTAAACTTAAAGAAAAATTACCCTGTAAATCTTCTCACAAGAGATAACATCATAACACTTAACGGATCATCAGGAGAGTGTTCTGCAAGAACACCATCTGGACTCACTATCTCCAGTTCGTCTTGTGCCTCGTAGGACAGCATATCATTACGATGAAGTCGATAAACACCGTTCTTTACCAAGTCTTTCACCAGATAAGTCACAGGTCCAGTGCGCTTTGTGATCCTTAAGGGACCTGTCCAGCGTGCCGTCAGACCAGTGGCTTTCTGAGAAGGACTTTTTCGTAAGATTAGACTACCAACATCCAAATCAGTAGCAGGTATAGACTTCCTTGCAACGTAATCTTTGTTATATTCTCTACATCATTTACTTGCAAGTACAGCTGCATCACGTGCATGAATTAACTTTGCAAATCTTTCATTAGCAGGTTTATTTACAGTTAATTTGTTTGTTAATCCAACTGGATAATGTATAGATTGTCCAAGCATCAAATATAAGGGTTGATTATTTACCGACCTGTTAACTGAAGAGTTGATAGCAAACCTAACATGAGGTATCACCGTGTCCCATAGACGAGGATTCTTCTCAGTTAGTGCATATAAAGTATCTTTAACTATTCTGTTAGTCCTTTCACATAACCCATTACTTTCTGGATGATAAGGGGCTGTAAAGTTTATCTTAGTTTCCAGCAGCTTACAAACAGCTCTGAGAAGAGAATTAGAAAATTCAGTGCCATTATCACAAATGAAAGCTTGTGGTGGACCAAAGATTGTAATGAAATCATTAATCAAAGCATTTGTGACAGTTACGGCTTGTTTATCTTTAAGAGGTACAAGCTGAGTAAAACGTGATAACTGATCTACAATGACTAAGACATACTTGAAATCATTGTCTGACTTAGGCAATGCAACGAGATCCATGCTGACTCGCTCGAGGATGCTTAATGCGAGTGGAGCACCTGCTAATGTCGCTCTATGCCTTTGTTGAGCTTTACGCTTTTTACAGGTCAGACACTTACTTACATAATTTCTAGTATAACTAAGTGCACAAGGAAAATAATACAACTCCTGGAGTTTTCTATATGTACGATAGGTTCCAGGATGACCAGCAATCTTACTATTATGAGCAATGTCCAGGGCATGTAATCTGCATTTCAAAGGAATACATAACTGACTTACCAAACCAGAAGCCTTATCTTTGACGTGATATAGAACTCCATCTATCAAGTCAAACTCGTCCAATCTTGCAGGTAATTTCCACTTAGGTAATGATCGACCTTCGAGAAAATTTATAATTTCTTTATAAAGAGAGTCTTCAACCTGCAATGCACGAAATGCTTTAGGATCTAAGGTGGTCAAATCTACAGATGTTATTGGACTAATCTGCCTTGATAAGAGATCTGGTACATGATTACTTGCTCCCTCTTTATAGAAGACTTTACAATCATAACTCATTATTTTATGACTCCAGCGGGTCATTCTAGCTGATTTAGATGGACGTTTAAAAATATAGATTAATGGCTTATGATCCGTATAGACATGAAATTTATGGCCATATACATATGGATGAAATGCTTTAATAGCTTCAACAACAGCTAAATCCTCCAACTCAGTCGCTGAATAACGAATCTCTGCACCACTAAGTTTGCGACTGTAATAAGAAACTGGGTGAGGTTATCCATCATGCTTTTGGATCAAACAAGCACCAATGGCTCGCTGACTTGCATCTGTGTGGATTTCGAACAGCAAGTCAAAATTAGGACGTTTCAAGAGAGGAGCAGTTACTAATGCTTCCTTTAAACTAACTAAAGCCCTTTCATGATCTTGCTTTCATACATGATCTTTGATATGCCTGCGGAAATATCCAGCAGCAGTTGGTGGGTGTAGGAAGGTCACATATGGCCTTCACTTTACCAGGGTCAGGCTGTACACCTGCAGCAGAAATGAGAAATCCTAAGAATTTAAGTTCTGGGCAAGCAATCTCACATTTTGCCATGTTTAATTTAAAACCTGCACGAGATAAGATAGCAAGGGTTTCATCCAGATGATCAAGATGGTCTGAAAAGTTTTTACTATAGATAATGATATCATCTAGATAACAAAGTGTATGACGTCCTAAAACTGGACTCAAGACCAAGTTAGCTAACCTCTGATAAGTGCTTGGAGCATTCGAATCCATTGAAAAACGTTATGTCCATCCGAAAATGCCGTTTTAGGGCGATCTGCCTCATTGACCTCTAAAGTCCAGTATGCTGCTCTAGAGTCTAGAGTAGAAAAGAAATGTGCTTCTCCGAGACTGTCAATAGTTTCTTCTATCCTGGGAAGTGGATATGTATCTCCTTGGGTAACATTATTCAACTGCCTGTAGTCAACACAGAAACGATGACACCCATCCTTTTTTACTACTAGAACCCCATTGGTAAGCCATGGGCTCATTGATGGTTCAATTACTCCTGCTTTAAGCATTGACTGACACTCAGACTTAATAAAGTCTTTGGCTGACTGTGGAAGACGCCACTGTTTAGAACAAATAGGCGCTGCATTACCCGTAGGTATGCAATGCACAATACCCTTAGCTTTACCAATAGTCATTTTATCACCATCAAATAAACCCTTGTACTTCTGTAGAATAGGCAAGACCTTACTCCTTTGCTCTTTTATTAAATGTTCTAAATCTGGAAGATTTGCTTGGGTTACTATCTCAGAATTACATGAAGAGGCACTACCTATCATTGCTATTTTACTTGGGTCAGAGTTAGAAACTTCTTCCACTTTTGCTAGTAGCTTACCATTTTTGAGCTTAATTCTGTAAGGTAAAGTATTAACTGTCCATACGTAAACTTTCCTATTCTGTACACTTGCAACTGAATGAGAAATCGATAGATCATGCAAGTGACCCTCTATGTATACATCCCCATCAGGAATACCACGATTTACTGAACATGAAATAAACTTAGCACTCATTGGAGGAATACTAGTATTTCTGAGAACTCTAGCACACAGAACTGGTTGTTGAAAAAGAGGCGTTATATCAAGATCACAATCCCTTACTGTTGCCTTGCAAAAGGACACTTTAGAAATTCCTGGATGATCTGTATAGGTTACAGGCACTCTAATTGAATCAAGAGAAAGATAAGTCTGTCCTGGCTGATGTGAATGAACCAAGCTGAATTCAAATCTACGCAGTACATCAATGCCAATTAATAAGGAACCCGGAAAATCACAACTTTCATCAACTACAACTAATCTGTGTGTCAGGCTAAGTCCTGGGGCAAAAGAAATCTCAAAATCCCTTTCTTCCAAAACATCAAGAAAGTCACCAGAAGCACTAATAAGTGACCTGGCTCCTTTAGAACGTGAAATAATGCTTAGAGACTTCAATGCCGAGACCTTCAACAAGGATGCAGAAGATCCAGTGTCAATGAATGCAAGCAATTCCTGACCATTGATACAAATTTTTATCAAAGGTCGACCCACTAAATTCTTATCAAACACCAAACATAAATCCATCTCCCTTTTGCATTTAGCCAACAGATTACAGGGAGTTTTAACACTGCTGGCCTTTCTGAAAGGGAACAGCATTTTGAACACATGTAGATTGTTCCTTTTTATGCGGCTGCTGTAATCCAGGACATCGAGATCTTAGATGACCTGGCTGTAAACATAGCCAACAAACATTAGACAGAGGCTTACCTCTGCAATCTTTTGTGAGGTGTCCTTTGGAGCGGTGGAAAGCGCAGTACGGCTCACTATTAGCAGTTGCTAGACTCGAACTGACAGACGACACACCCGAGAATAGTCTTCTTTCCCTCAAATAAAATGCATTATACTGACAGTGCCAGATACATTCTGTATTCGTGACGAGTTGTGTCAAAGGACCATCTTCACCTGAAACAACCAAGGCTCGTAATCGTTCTGGTAAACCTTGAAGAAAAAGTCTTTTCACAGTTAGTGTTACATCCCCAATTTCATTAGGAAAATCCCTTGCACTTGAAAGAACTGCTGCTTCAAGTTCAATATGAAAATCTTTAGGCGACTGTCCTTGCTTAAGTCTAATAGATTCTTTCCTTCTAAAGAAATCCCCTGAACTTCTTACACTACCAAATTTGTCCCTTAAAGCCAGTCTAAATTCATTCCAAGTAGTAAATTGTCCAAACTGACCACTATTAACAATAGTTTCAGCATGACCTTGACAATGTATTTTTGCAACTTTAATGTCCCTCTGGAATGACAATTTAAATCTTACGAATCCATTGTTCAAAGTCATCCTGTCGTTTCATGGGATCATGGAGTGAACATTTTGCTTCAAATATTGGTATTTGTAAAACTTACCGGCATCACGTTACTACCATTATTATACTCATTAATACCGGAAGTTACACTAGACCTTGGTGCTGCAAGAGGGGTTGGTTTCACAGAGGAAGGATTAGGACACGAGGATTGAGGAAACTGGGTACAAGGTGTTGGTATAGGTCAGGGCTACTCAACTATTATAAGCAAAGGTCCAGTTAGACAAGCTCCAATGTACGCATAGGTCCGGAAATTTTTATTACATGAAATATAAAAAAGAAAACAATCTCATAATTTTCCCTGAAAAAAGACCCTGGCTGTATATATATAGTCATAGTCGACTAAAAAAAAAAAAAAAAAAAAAAAAAAAAAAAAAAAAAACTTGCAAGATACTTTCACCAGGACCTTCATGCTATTTAACTAGAATTTTATCTTCCTGGGGTCTGAGGTCCAACTGCAACACTCAGAAGGTCCGGATCCGGACCGCGGTCCGCCAGTTGAGTACCCCTGGTATAGGTTTATGGTTAACTGGGGTTTCTGGTTCGAAGACTGGTTTAGATAATGGTGTAAGTATAGGTCTATCGTCATAGACCTTAGCATTTGCACGTGCTGCACTATCATTGCAAGAAACTGGCACGGACAATTGTTCATTACTAGAGGACTGAATATTCATACCTTGTAACAAAACCACTAGTTGGCTACTAAGTGTTGCATACATGCTTTCAATCTTATCTAGTTTAGATGAGAGAACAAGATTATCCTTGATCATTTTATTCTGT
>NC_061820.1:19131196-19133696 GCF_019202785.1 Penaeus chinensis
TATGTATGTGTGTATGTATGTATGCATGGGCAACAACTTGCTCCTCACATTCTTTCGCCCAGGCATTGAATCTACCTATACGGAAGTGGGTAGAGACAATATATCTACTGAAGGTGGCCGTCGATTTATGTATGTATTTATGCTTGTAGGTAGAGATGGATATATGGATATATATATATATATATATATATATATATATATATGTAAATACGCATACACGCATACGAACACACATATACATATCTACGTACATACACATACACATGTACGCACATAGACATTCACATACACACATACATATACACATACACAAGCACACACACACTCAAAAAACATATGTATATGAATATACATATATATTCAAATGCCGCTATAATCCAGTGGTTAGTGCAAGAGTTCAATTCTCTGTCGCGGCAGTCGTAAATATGCCTGTGCTCCGACTGCTGGCTTGAGCCCGATCTCACAGCGAGAACACGACATATTGCCTTGAGAAGTCAGACGCAGGTGTCGTAGGGGAAGTTGCCGCTGTGGCATAAGTGTTAGCGCGCCGAACCGCGGTTGATTGGGAAGGGCATCCGATCAGGCAAGGGTGACACTACCATATGACCTCCCAGTAGGGAAGTGGAGAGGCCTGTGTCCTGCAGTGGAGTGAATGGCTGTTCAATATATATATATATATATATATATATATATGTGTGTGTGTGTGTGTGTGTGAAAGATGGAGTGAAACAATGCTGCATCGATAAGGATAAATAGCAACCCTCCCTGACCAGCTATGATCTGGATATATATATACATATATTTACGGATATATATATATATATATATATATATATATATATATTACGCACACATATATATGTATATATGCATAGATATGCATGTATATACATATATGTGTGTGTGAGTGTATGTTTATGTGCGTATGCGTGTGTGTGTTTGAATGTGGGTATGTGTATGTGTGTTTCCTTGTGTGTTTGTGCGCGCGCGCGCGCGTGTGTGTGTGTGTGTGTATGTGTGAGTGTTTGCGTGTGTGTGTTTGCGTGTGTGTGTATGCGTGTGTGTGTGTGTGTTTGCGTGTGTGTGTATGCGTGTGTGTGTGTGTGTTTGCGTGTGTGTGTATGCGTGGGTGTGTGTGTGTTTGCGTGTGTGTGTGTGTTTGCGTTAGTGTGTGTGTGTGTGTGTGTGTGTGAGCGCGTATTACTTAATGCCAATAATTTGCAAGTTGTTCCGTGGCTGAGAATGAGTTCGCTCCAAATTAATCACTAGTGTAGGAGGATATTTGCCTTCTTCCGGGTGACTGAAGAGTCCACCACCATCTCCCTCACCCACCCATTCTCTGCCAAATAATGCACCGACTGATTTAAGTTTTCACCTGTTGCATGTATGTCACCGTAGACAATCACTTATATTCTAAGTTCGAGTCCTCTAGGTGCTATCCAGATAAACGGTCTAGAACCTAAGCCTTTTAGGTGTTTGGTGTGACCGGTTGCAGTTTGTCTTACCAAGGACAATGGAGCGTATACTGCATGTCAAAATACAAATAAGAATTTGATGCAATAGTTTCTCTCAAAATCATATGACACATCATATAGTTATCAGATTATCAATTTTGTGTCACACTGTTGCACAAATCGACTGTTCCAAAATCATTCGATTTGCCGATTTACACAGCTAGCCCCATATGCAGATTCCCATATCCAAACCCGATTTTTAGATTCCCACGGCCAAGTTTGATCTGCCGATTCAGAGAGCCAAGTTCGATCTGCCGATTCCCACAGCCAGTGTAACCTTAGTTATCATCCCTGCCAGAGATGATCCAGCTACATGTGCTCTCATAAAAACTAGTGATGAGACTTGCCCTTTTGGGTGTGGCGCAAAGTTGGAGAGGCACGCCCATTGGCAACCAAATAAGACTAGATTCGCTAGTGTCTCTAGTTTTAAAGTATATGGATAGATGTATGTGTGTGATGTATGATGTATGCATGTGTGTATATATATATATTAAGCGTGTTAATGTTAATGTATAAGTCCGTTTCTATATATATATATATATATATATATATATATATATATTTACATATGCAGATTTCATCTTGCGTAATATTTGTGGGCCTTCCTCAGTCATCGGAGACAAATCAGAATTAACGACTACTCTTGGGCTTCCACAAAGTGCAGCATCTAGAGCCTAAATATTGTAAGTGCTGCTCATTACAAATGGAGAAGATCCACTACAAACCACTGAAAAAAATAGCGTTGCTGTCTTGTTCTTGACTAAAAAGTTGTCCTAGAATCTCGTACTTGTACGCCCTATGCTGCTAGACCGGTTCATCATCACGGACACCACGCCCACACAAGGCTTCTGCCGGAAGATTCACCAGTGTAATGTTTTCAGCTCTGAAATAACTTTGGAAAAAGCCATCACTACCATGTAAATATCTAGATACAGGTATATTGTTATTTTAGAACTCGTTCTTTACAGAGCAAATAAGAAATATAT
>NC_061820.1:19138696-19141196 GCF_019202785.1 Penaeus chinensis
ATATATATGTGTGTGTGTGTGCACACACACACACACACACACACACACACATATATATATAAATATATATATATATATATGTGTGTGTGTGTGTGTGTGTGTGGGTGTGTGTGTGTATGTGTATTTATGTATATACATACACACATTTTTACATATATATATGTATGTATATGCATGAATATGTGCATGTATGTGTGCTTATGTGTATATATACATATATACCTGTGTGTATGTATATATGTATATACATATACATATAGATAGATATACGTCTGTGTGTATGAATATATACATACATACATGTATATACATATATGTGTATAAATATGTATATATACATATACATATATATACATATATATACACACATATATCTGTGTATGTGTATATATACATATATTCATACATATATATACATATATATACATATATATGTGTATAGATAGGCATGCATGTATGTGTTCTGTATGTATGAATGTTTGTATATATATATATATGTATATGTATTATATATATATATGTATATATGCACATATATACATATATGTATATACATATATATACATATATGTATATACATTTATATATGTGTGTGTGTGTGTGTGTATATATGTATATGTATATGTATATGTATATGTATATGTATAAATACATATATATGCATATATATATATATATATAGGTGTACACACCCACACACATAGATATGTGTGTGTTTATATATGTATGTATTTATTTATGTATGTGTGCATGTATGTATATATATAGTTAGATATGTGCATTGTGTACGTGTGTAAGAGTATTTTTTCTTCATATGGGCTTTAAATCATGGGCATATATGACGGTCTGTATCACGGTTCACATTTCAGCATACTACGCATGAACGACAAATATTATTATTAATGCAAATAATAAAGCTCAAATATAACGGATGTAATTTACAAGACGATAAACCGGGAAAGAGTGTCTGACTAACAGAGAGCCTTGCAAAATACGCATTAATAGATGCTGATAGTCGGGTGGCATTTCTGTACTCGGGCAACGGGGAGGGACGGAGGTGAGAGCCAGACACGGAGTGAAGATGGAACGGCGAATGTGAAGAGGCATGGCACAGTATCAAATGCTTGTTACATTGTGATGGGAAACTAGCTACTTACGCTGAAGGTCGACTGGGTTTGTGAAATGCTTTATAAGTATGGATTGCCTCGAAAATGTGCAGTCACTTTGCACCAATAAATGCAGTTACACACATTTCCGGAACTTGGGTATTGGTGTGAAAGGAAAGAGGGATGTTCCATTGTAAGGTGTGGCGATACATTCCTGAAGTATAAGCAATAAGATGCACCTGGTGGATGTTATCTGCAGGCGACGGTGCAGATGTAAGTAACTATTAAGTGGTGAAGAGACGACTCTTTTATTTACTTTTTCAGAAGAAATTACCACTTTGTCAGTATCAGTGTATGCAGTTATTAAGATAATTTATATTTTCAATGTTGCTATAGTAGCGTGAACTGTATCAACTTGACTAATGTAAATCAGGATATAAGTTAGGCAACAAGCAAAGAGTGCAGTGATGTTGGGCGGTGGTGTAGTGGTAGGGTGGGTGGCTTCCCGATGTGTTACCACTTTTCTACTAGTTGAAACTATTCACATTTTTATGGGAAAGTGCTAATTCTGTTCATAATCTGTATGAGAAGCATTGAGATCAGAGGGTTAGTAAATACTTATAACATACATTGTGGTCAAAGGTGTTTACAAATACCATAAATATTGGTTATTAAATCCCTATCACTTAGGTGTGGCAGCTGGAGGTGGGCCGCGTCCTTGGATCCTCAGCCCCGGGCGACTCCACCCTGGCTGGCCGGCCACCGCCTTCCTGGCAAACACCCCCCCCCCCCCCCCACAACCCCCGAAGCCCTCCCTTCCACTCCTCCCCGAAGCCCTTCGCGACCTCTCGCCCTTCCCTGCTCCATACCGATTATTGCCCGCTCGAGCAGACTCCCGGGAGGAGCACGGACGGGGAATACTCTGTTCATAGGAGACATGACGTCGAAATGATTAATTTTTCGGAAGTCATACGGAAATACTACACACACACGCACACACACTCACACACACACAAATAAAACAAACAAAAGCGCGCGCGCACGCATGCTCACATGCATAGCCATGAACGCACGCTCACACAACTCATGCGCGCTCAACATATAGACGCACACAAACACATGCACACACACGCACATTCACAGTCATACATACAATACGCGCACGCACAAACACACGCACACACACACATAGAGAGAGAGAGAGAGGGATACATACATACATACATACATATACATACACATACACATATATATAGTATATGTATATCTATATATATGTGTATATATATGAATGTGTATATATATATATATATTCGTCACCCCATCTTGTCATTGATCTGGCCCTTGGCCTCTTTATGTCATCTATAGCCACTCTGTTACTTTCTTTGTCCATA
>NC_061820.1:19156196-19161196 GCF_019202785.1 Penaeus chinensis
GGATGGGCTCCCATATCGGGAATAAAAGACGGTTAGTGACAGACAAACGCGGATTAGATTTCGGAGTAGCATCCAGTAGCCATGTCATTTTTGTGGCACATCTTGTTAAGCCCGGTTGAAGTGATTTAGTGCCTTATCTTGAGGGAACATAGTGGACGGGAATTAAGCAGTATTAGGGATTATTTCTTGATTTATGTGTGGCTATGTAATGGACCAAGAATTGTATTTGATTAAGTTAATTTTGGAAGTAAGAATTATGTAATAAAATAATTATAGATTTGATTGTCAAGTTTGAAGAATGATAAAATTGAATACATATAGATTTAAATTTTAAGTGTAAGGATATATTAAGTTAGTTTAGAAAGTAAGGAATTAATTAATTACTTTTAAGAGATCTCAGCTCAACGGAAGTGTGATTTAACAGTGATGAAGATTATTAATTTCCAGTGGAGCGTAGGAATAATTTTGTGTTTGCATAATGTATGTATCAGATAAGTATTTTTTAGGATAAGTTTTTGTTTGATTTAGTTACTGCTTAACGAGATTGATTTAGTATTATGATTGCCTGATTAAGTATAAGATAGTTTCTGTCCATTTTTGAAGCGTATTCATTTATTTTTTAATGGAGATAATCTTTAGTTTAAGTTAGTAATTGTATAAGGACATTAACTTAGTATTTTAAATTGCTTGGTATAGGTAGTTCATCTTGCTTAAATATAATTTTCACTATTTTCTGTAATTCAATTTGTTTACTAATATCTTTTATGATTTCAATCACTGCATGTGGAGAAAGGAATTCTTTTACTTATTGAACATTTAGAGTAAAGCGGTAAGCTATTTGTTAAAACTAAAAGATGGATATTCAAGGTGGTATAATTATTGCATTGGATTATAATGAACTCAGAGGTGTATTATTGGCATATCAATTGATGTAATTGGCTTTACATTTTGGCTCTATAGTATTTGTTCATAAATAATGTGTAAATTCTGTAAAAAGTTGTGAATTTTTCCTCACATTTAACTTAACTAATTGATACAAGTTTGAAGAGTTAAATCTGTGAGAGGAATATGACTAGTATGAACTATAAAGATTATATCAGACACTGAGGAGATAATGTATAATAATTGATGAAAAAGAGGCAACAACAATATAACTACTGCATGTGCATGTTTATGCACCGTCTTTGCTTATTGCAGCAGCGGATATCTGTTAAACAGCTGTATGCGAAATTAGGAAACATCCCCATCAGTCCCGTGGTGTTCGTTGTGCAATTATTAATAATAGTTCCAGTTACCTATTATTATTATTATTTGTTTTTTATTATTATTATTATTATTTTTTTTTTTTTTTTTTTTTTTTTTGTTAGAGGAAAAAAATCTAGCTTCCAGTTATAATATATATGAGTGTGTGTTTAGACATATATATATATATATATATATATATATATATGTATGTATATATTTGTGTATATGTATGTATATAAAGATATATTGAAACATAGATAAATATTGATATATATGTGTCTGCGTGTGTATTTATATATGTAAGTATGTATACATACACATACATACACTTATATACGTGTGTAAACATTATATATTGCACTATATATACATACATACATACATTTTTATGTATATATATATGTGCATGACTGCCACGCTGGTTCAAAGGTTAGAACACTGGACCCCGACCCTCGTGTATGCACACACACACACACACACACACACACACACACACACACACACACACACACACACACACACACACACACACACACACACACACAAACAAACATGACTGCCGCGATAGTCTAGTGGTTAGATCACTGGACTCCCGGCCCTTTTGGTCCCGAGTTCAATTCCTCGCCGCGGAAGTTGTAAAAATGCCTGCGCTCTTATTGTTCACTCGAACCCGATCTCACGGCGAGAAAATGACATATCGCCTTGAGAAGTCAAACGCAGGTGTCATAGGGGAAGTCACCGCCGTGGCACAAGTGGTAGCGAGCCGAACGCCGATTGATTAAGAAGGGCATCCAATCAGGCAAGGGTGGCACTGGCATATAACCTCTTAATAATGAATTGAGAAAGACCGATTTCTTGCAGTGGAATAAGTGGCTGTTGAATATATATATTTATATATATATATATATTTTTTTTTTTTTTTTTCAACAGTCAAAGGTTCAACCTTCACTGCAGGACATACACCTCTCTCATTAACTATTGAGAGGTTACATGGCAGTGCCACCCTTGCCTGATTGGATGCCCTTACTAACCAATGGCGGTTTGGCGTGCTAACACTTCCCCTACGACACCTGCGTTTGACTTTTGAAGGTGATATATCGTTTTCTCGGGCTCGAGCCAGCAGTCAGAGCGCAGGCCTTTTTACGACTGCCGCGATGGGGAATTAAACTCGGGACCACGAGGGTCGGAATCCAGTGTTCTAACCACTGGAATATATATATGCTTATATATACATATATGTGTATATATACATGTATATATTAATATATATACATGTATATATAAACATATATATGCATATATATATACACATACACATATATATATATATATATATATATATATATATATATATATATACATGCACAATTGCACATGCATACATATAATACATGTATTTTAAAGATCAAAGATGCAATACCGCATTGATATAGATATATAACAATCCTCCTTGCCCAGGCCTGGAACCTAGGTCACGCTGTCGTAGACATGAGGGTGAAGCAGATGCTACATGAACGGGTGAAACAAACAAGCCGGGACAAGACATCAAAAATAGAATAACATTGCGAGGATTCGAGCGGACTCCAGACAAAAAATGTGGTCAACAGGACAAGACGCAGATACAAAAAATAGAGGAGCACCTTGACGTCAAAGTGTTGAAAACATTTCGTGACAAAGTGACGCCACGTGACGGACTAACAGAAGCAAAAAAGAAGTCACGAGTGCGAAAACAATAACTAGTTTGAAGCGATCACTATATATATTACAACACACCAATCTGGGAACGAGAAAATAACTCGGGTGGCAGGTAGAACAAAATAAAAATAATAAAAACAGTACTGAAAATTTGCTGGGCCACATGAAAGTCCTGACGCAGGTATCTTTCAAATTAGTGAAAATAAATTATATTATATTCATAATAACTTTTTAGGGTGTGGCCGGATGGGCTCCCATATCGGGGATAAAAAAATAAAACGCTTAGTGACTAGATGTCGGATTAGCATTTAGTAGCCATGTTGTTTTTGTGGCACATCTTGGTAAGTTGAAGTGATTTAGTGCCTTATCTTGAGGGAACATAGTGGACGGGAAAGTGCAATGATAATGTGGATTAAGTAGGATTAGGGATTATTTCTTGATTTATGTGTGGCTATATAATGGACTAAGAATTGTATTTGATTAAGATAATTTTGGAAATAGGAATTATACAATGAAATAATTCTAGATTTGATTTGTATAATTGAATACATGTAGATTTGAATTTTAAGTGTAAGGGTATATTAAGTTATTTTGTAAAGTAAGGAATTAATTAATTACTTTTAAGAGATCTCAGCTCTACGGAAGTGTGATTTAACAATGATGAAGATTATTAATTTCTATTCGAGCGTAAGAATAATTTTGTGTTTGCTTAATGTATGTATCAGTTAAGTTACTCTTTAATGGAGATAATCCTAGGTTTAACTTAGTAATTGTGTAAGGATGTTATTTTAATTGCTCGGTTTAAGCAGTTCATTTTGCTTAATTGTAATTCAAACTATTTTTTGTAATGCAATTTATTTACTAATAACAGAAAAAAATTCAGTCATTGCATGTGAAAAAAAGGAATTCTTACTTATTGCTTATAATCATTCTAGATATAGATATTGTTCGCTTTGATTTCTTAATTAATAACAGCTTGCCTAAATTGAAATTATATTGCTGTTTGCATGTTAACATTTAGAGTAAAGTGGCAAGCTACTTGTTAAAAGTAAAAGATGGATATTCAAGGTGATATAATTAGTGTATTGGATTATAATGAACTCGGATGTTGTATTATTGGCATATCAATTTATGAGATTGGCTTTACATTTTTGGTATAGATTTTTTTTTTTTTCAATTAATAAATGTATAAATTTTCTAAAAAGTTGTTAACTTTTCCTCACATTTATCTTAACTAAGCGATACAAGTTTGATGAGTCAAATCTGTGAGAGAAATATGACTAATATGAACTATAAAGATTATATCAGACACTGAGGAGATCATATATAATAATTGATGAAAAAGGGACAACAACAACGCGACCCACTAAAAGGAGTGTGCAACTAGGATCTAACTAGCTCCATAGACATTACCTATCTACCCATACAAGAATAATAATAGCCCCGTGGGCACTCGGTGGAAATTGATCTAGAAATTCAATTTCGGTTTCAAATTTCTAAATCGATTTCCATTGAGGGAGTGTGTGTAAAACCTCGCTATCATTACTCATGTATGAGTAGATAGGTAATGTCTATGGAGCTAGTTAGATCCTAGTTGCACACTCCTTTTAGTGGGTCGCGTGGCATGGTTGCTTTTGAACTGGCCCTTCCGTCTCATACCCGGAGTGACCTAGGTTCGAGGCCAGGTCAGGGAGGATTGTTACACACATACACACACACACACATATATATGTTTACACACACATATATATGTATATACACATGTATATGTATATATATATATATTTATATATATGTATATACACATGTATATGTATATATATATTTATATATATGTACACACATATATACGTATATATGTATATGTATATATATGTAGATATGTACATATATACATGTGTATATATGTATATATATATATATATGTGTGTGTGTATATATGTATATATGTATATATACGTGTATATATGCATATATATGTATATATTTACATATATACATCTGTATATATGTAAATATATACATCTGTATATATGTATAGATATGTACATATATACATC
>NC_061820.1:19165510-19168010 GCF_019202785.1 Penaeus chinensis
ACACCCTCATCCCCCCACAGAATCATTTGACTACCTAGAAAATACTCAGAGAAATGTCAACAAAGAGAAAACCACTTTCATCTTAGGTGATTTAAATGACGATTCTAAGAAAACCCCAAATGCAAAATAATGGAAAATTTTAACAAAAACAAATTAAACCAACTTATAAAGAGCCTACAAGGATTACAGAAAACACCTCATCCTATAGATTTTTATAAAACAAACAGACCCGAATAATACATACACCAGACCGTCCCATGCCACATTGCCTGATCACGCCCGTTAACCTTGACCTTGAATATATAAAACAAAGCGAAAACCAGTCACAAAACCTTCGCGACCTAACGCAGTACAATCCTCAATTATTCCTGTCAACATATAAAGCCAATGACTCGTCCACTGTCAAAGATCTTAACAACTGACGACGTTGACAAACAAGTTAATATTCTTACAAACTTGATAAAGAACGCCTCCGATGCCTGCGCACCTTTTTTAAAAACAAAAACAGTTAGCGTCCTCCCGCCCCTGGATAAATGAAAACCCTTAGAGGGCCATAAATGATAGAAAAATACTCACAAAGCCTCAAGATAAACAGATTTGACTCCACCCTTCAAGCTGATACAAACAAAAGAAGAAAAATGTGAAAACACTCCTCCGCTGGGCGAAAACTAATTTTTAAAAAAAGTTAAATAAATGAAAGAAGCGATTCTCTGAAACGAGAAACTAAAAATACTTTAGTGCCTAAGAAAAACAAAATACGGACACCACCAAAATCCATAAATAAACAGAATACTTAATAACTTTCTTTGCAGAAGTAGTAGCCGCACTTTTGAAAGAAAAAAAACCCCGCCCCCCATACAACAAACATAAAACGAAACGAACACTACAACAAACTTCTTCAGACCGCAAACCAAGTAAAGTTGAAACAATTTTATCCTACCAATTAAACACTTAAAAAGCCCAAATTCAGTGGAGCGATGGAATTGCACATCGTTTCATAACATAGTTTACCACCATTGCATACTAACTGACATATTATTAATACATCTAATTCACCGTGTTTATCCATCACTTTGGAAACAGGCATCATAACTCCGTTTTTTCAAATCCGGTGACCGAGGCGAAATCAATAATTATCCGACCCATCCACTATACACCATAAATATCAAAAGTTCTCGAAAAATAGTTGCAAACCATTAAAAAAAATTTTAGAAGCGAATAACTTATTCTAACACGCCAACACGTTTTAGGAAATAAATTAATCAACCGAAACGGCATTACTAAAAGTCACAAATGAAAATATACTAATATAGACAATAACCAGTCAATCTCACAAAAATGGGTTATCGAAGGCCTTTGACAGGTCACCAGGGAATATTTGTAACAAACTAACAATCACGAAATTGATAATTTTCTGGTTCAAAAGTTACCTGTCCGCGAGAACTCAATCAGTAAAATCCATGAAAAAGTACATCAATTTGCAATCAGTTTCGTTCGGTGTCCACGAGGCTCAATTCCTTGGCCCAACATATTACTAATTTCATAAATGATTTGTCCATCAATTGCAAAAACTGTCTTTTGTTCAGTAGGGGGCCGACACTCTCAATTCTCACGCGCCTCTTAACAATCTAAATTGAATTTGATGAAAAGACAAAAACAAAAACCCTAACAGAAGCAAAAAATTACTTCGAATGAATGGCCTGAAACTAAATCCCCAAAAAACAATGTATTTTTATTGGCAGCCTCAGAACAAAGCAAAAATCCCACAGATACAGTTATTGATTTTCCAAGGTTGCTTCATAAACCCAACACAACAGTAAACAACCTAGGGGTACACTAGACAATACAGACATTCGAGACCACACATTTGATCACATCTACAGAAAAGTAAAAGGGGGCACACAATATATTGAATCATGGGAAAAAATAAAATACCCACAGAAACAAAATTGCTGATATACAAACACAAGCACTTAGTATCCTTAACTATTGTTTAACATCTGGGCTTCCACAAACAAAACACAAATACAAGGACCAGAAAACTACAGAACTTCGCGCAAGAGGCACTGGGAAATTTAAAAAAAATAGACCACATCACACCACATAAAAACAAACAAAATGGCTAAAAGTACAACAAACACAAAATGAACGTGTATTCGATCCATAAAATAAACAAGGAAATTACCAAATGGCAAACATAACATAACAGTGTCCTTAACAAGGAAAATAACTCTTAATATCAAAAGATCGAATCCCGAAACCGGGCAAGAAAATGCAAAAACCGAGACTGGGGATCTGGAAACCAACTCCCAGAAAATATAAGAAATATCTCCAACCAAAATATCAAGACACAGGCGTTTGACCCTCAAGCCAGTACGAAATTTCAGTTAACTGGATATTAATGTTCTTTTCTAATCTTGTTAAACAAGCACTGTACAATATCTTGTAAAAAACTCCTATTACATAATGTTTAAACAACTATCTATAAATGTAAACCCAT
>NC_061820.1:19173010-19180510 GCF_019202785.1 Penaeus chinensis
CTGAATTTCCCCGGATTGATGCTCCATATACAAGCTCTTCAGAAGTGAAGCCATGGTCTTCAATTTGCTGAGTGATTTTATTTGACAATGAAATTGTTCGACGATTCCTGAGGATGGTCACTGGAAGAGCAATAATGTCAAATTTCCAGCGGAGTCATAATTTTGCTCCAAAGTTGCGACTCAAACTGACTTTCCCTGTCTGATGTTAAATTGGTTGGTACTCAAAATTGTAATATCTAACCAGCAATGAAAGCTCATGTAATAGTATCAGCATGAATGTCAGCAAGGGAAACTGCTTCATGCCATCTAGTAAATATGTTGACACAGATAAGGATACACTTCTATCCATTGGAGTAGGGCAGGAGATCAACAAGATCAACATGAACATGGAACATTGACACTTAAAGCAAGAATATGTCTATCTTCTTACATCTCTGTTGATACCAGTCCAGATGAATCTTGAGGTCAGAAGATGCCGTAATGCACACAGACCAGGATGTGAAATGTCATGGATTTCCTTGAAGATGGCATGTTGATGTTTCTGAGGTAGATATAGACGATTGGTGTCTGTAGAAACATCTGCACACAGGTCTATATTTGTTTAAGGAACTTTTTCTTCATTTGAAATGCAAGATTTGCTGCAGCTCAGCATCACTGGCCTGGTCTGCGGCAACTGCTGCATAATCGATGAGGGAAGAATTGACAGCAGAGACATTGCAGGATAGAGCATCGGCAGGAGTACTATGTACCTGTGAAATGTAGTCAATATGACAAAGTTGTTAAGAAATGTAGGTACCCTTGTTGTTGAAGATGGTGGAGAGTGGCTTGTGATCTGTGAAGATGTGGAACTTCTTGCCTTCTATTAAATGTGGAAGCCATTTAATCCCTTTTTGAACTGCTAAATGTTTACTATCAAATGTGCTATAGGTCTGTTCAGCATTACTTAGTTTCTTTGAGAAAAGGGGTAAAAGCTTCTATTCATCTTCCACATATTGTTGGAGAACTCCAGTGCCAGATGTTGGAACATCTTGACTTGGAAAGCCAAATGTAGGTACTGCACACAGGGTCTCCTTAGCAGCATCATTTCAAGAGTTTCAGGAGTTCAGACATGAGCAACTGACTGACTTCTCTTGCATAGTCTGATCATGGAATACAAGGGTGGAGAAGTAGAGAACACTTTAGAATGAATCAGTTGTAGTAGTTAATCATCCGTAAGAATTCCTTGAGCCGGTGTTGTGTTGATGGAAACTGTTGAATGATCTCACTTTTGGTAGGAAGTGGAGTGATACCTGCTGCAGAAACTGTGTGGCCGAGAAAATCAATAGACGAAACTCGGTATACACTCTTGTCTACATTAATCTGGATGCCGTAGTCATGTAGACTCGTGAAGGCTTGTTAACATGATCCTGATGTCCAGCTGTGGCCTTTTCTGTGATGAGATCAATATAATCTAAGACAAATGGCAGTCTTTTTGCGGCATTCTCCATTCTAAAGGCATCCAGTCACATACAAGCCAAATAGGGTGATAATGGCTATTTTCAGGATGTATGAAGGGTGGCCAAGTATTTGGTGGAATGCTTTAACCAGATCAATTTTAGAGATGGAACAGCTAGAAAGTTGGGGAGTAATTCTTGGATGTTGGGAATTGGGTAACAATCCATCAGAGTCTGAGCATTGAAACTATGGTCACTGCAGGATCACAGTTCTCCATTCTTCTTAAAAACGACATGGCATGTAAATGACCAGTTGCTGGAGCTTGCACTTGTAATACCCAGGCGTAATTATGACTCAAACTCTTCTTTTACTTAGCAATACTATTTTGGAGGTAATCAACAAGACTTGGCATGTGTAGGTCGACCTGTTGTCTCTCTGCAATGCGTAACAGAATGCTTTATAGGAAGGATTGCAGACTATGGCTGAATAATTGAATGAAAAGACTTCAGCAGTGATGCAAATGGGTTGTTGGCATCGATTGTGGTAATCTGCAAGCTGCTTCCATGTGAAAGTTGAAGATTAGTAGACCTTATACAAGTAGTGTCAAGACGTCTCTGATTTCTGAAAAAAAATCAACATCAAATATGGCTTGAGACATAGCTACTACATAGACAGTCCACTGAAATGTATGCTGAAGTTTGAGTTTGAAAGTAAGAGTTCTTTGTTTGTAGTCAAGGATTGTTAATCCATTGGTTGCATACAAGTTCATGATGGGTGGGAATGATTTGTGACTTGCTGATAGAGGCAAAATGCTAACCTTGGCACCAGTGTTGACTAGGAACTTTGTTGGAAAGCGGATCCCACACATGAAGAAGCATTGTAGAGGTGTGGCTAACATTATACACTTCTAACGTTTGTCTGTTTAAAGGTTTGAAGAAGTTCCAGGGCTGGAGACACTTCTATGCTGTTTCCTTCATCTTCATACAATTGTAGCATATGTCTTCTCTTCCTCTAGACCTACTTCTTGACCTGTAATGCTGCTTATTGTTGGGAGTGATGCAACGTGACAGAAGTTCTGTTCACTGCTGTGTTTAGGATGTGGAAGCAACTTCAGTCACAGAACATGTTAGAACAGCCATAAATTAATTTTTGTTGAATATCTGAAGGTAAGTACTGGAAGAAGAGTTGTAGAAATATCATCTTATCCAAACTATCATACTTGTCATGGAGTTTTTTCATGGAATGCATATAATCGGCATAACAAGTCAGAAGATTTTTCGTTTTCAAGTTATTCCTTACTGAGTTCTTGAAGTAATGTAATAGAATATTTCAGTCTCAAAAGCGATGACGTCTTCAGCCCTTCATTAGTTCATCTGAAAATGCAGCAGTCAAAATGACAGCTGAAACTTGTGCCAAAACATCTGGAGGAACTAAACTTGATGACACTCAAGGATAGTGAACTACACAAAGGGTCATGGCTGCAGAGGCTTGATGTTCTGAATGTGTAGATAGATATAATGTCTTCTTTGGTGTTGCTAGAGCTGGCAATGTCACCTCTGGTTTCTTCTTTGGGCATTTTGAGACACAAGTGGTACAAACATTAATGGATATCACTGTGGCTAAACATCCACTTCAGTTGACAGCAGTATAAGTCCCTTAGTATAAGACAATACTAAGGGGGATGTTTGTATAATAATAAGAGTTAAATAATAATCCTATTCTAGTATCTCATTTTATCCAGTTTCTTGAGGATACAATTGGCTGAGGGCTTAAAATTATTTTTACATGTAAAATAAACAAACATTTGTCATTTAAACATAAAAAAAAAAAAATACATATTACAAAGTACACATATGTATAGTATTTATAGTACAAGAAAGAATAGTAAATCAGAAGTTCATGACTAGGAAATTTTCAGGGGAGACTATGATATTAACATATGTATGTATATATCTATGTATGTGTGTATATATAAAAAATGATATACATATACATGTGTATATATATGCAAATACACATACATGTGTATAATTATACATATATACATACATACTGTAAATATAAGGTGTCAGAACTGCGAGTTCGCTTAGGACTGATGATGCGCACCTCAGTCTGGGTGGCGACTTTAAGCCACCAATGATTGTCTCCCACACTTCGTGGGTAAGGAGGATGTCGTGACTTAATCGCCGAATCGCTTATAAGAAGCATCAATTAACAATTCAGCAGTTGTTCCATGACCCTGACAAGAGCCTCCAGGCTCTTGTCAGGTTCAAGACTGTGGTAACATGTCGGCTTCTCATCCGAGGAGTCGGCGGTTCGTGCCCCACCCAGACGTGAAAAGTTGTATAGGCCGGGCTCCTTCATAGGCATAGCGCGAGTTTCTTTCCTTTACTTGTGTGCTACCATCCACCATGTGACATCGCTTGCTCCACTAGATATTTTGCCTACTAGATTGTAAGTATCTTGTGTAATTAGTGTTTGCAGTAAAACCTGAGAAACATTTCCTATGGTGTGATTCTGTTGACCTGACCGCTCTTATTCTTAAAATGAAGCTTGACATTGGCGACCTTGCCCAGCACTGATAATTAACCCAATGCCGTCGGGGAAAATGAACAAAAAATGGGGAAAATGCTGTGCCCATTTTCTATATTTTTTGTGAAATGTCTGCTCATAGATGGCTTTGCTAGTGCTTAGCCACAAAGGAGTCAATTAATAGACCTTGTGACCATACGTGATTTGAATTGGCGGGAAAAACGTGTTTTTTACTAGTGCTATGGATATCGATGGTGTTATTTTTATTATAAACATTATAATTATTATAATGTTTTTTTAATATTAGTAACAGCAAAATAAGATAATGTAAAATATTTCGTAAATCAAAGAAAAGGGTGAACGGGCGAGACGGGCAGTAATCCTAACTGGCTCATTGGTGACTTAGTACAAGTATAGCCATCTATGTGTATAAACAATCAAACAAGTACTAACAGTGGGCATAGCACGTGTCTACCCGTCGTACCCGTCGGCAAGGGGTTGAACAAATTCACATTCCATGCATTGATCAAAGTTAACGATAGTAAATCTAGCGAAAATGAGGCTTGAGGATCGTCTGCCGAGTGTTGTTTTGTGGTAAGCTCGGCTTCTTTTCGTTAACGTCTAGCGAATCATCATTAGGCGATCGAAGTGAAAACGACTATTACGTTTGCAGTAACTTCCTTTCATCTACATACTGTGTATTTTATTTTATTTGTACTGTAAATACAGTAAAACTAGGATTACCTTAGTTTTACTAGGATTACCCTAGTTTTATTGAGGGTGTTTATATTATTGTTAAAATTACGTGCATTTAACATTATACTGTACAATGTCTGTAGTTTAATAAATGCATGGAATTAGCTTTGATAATTTAATGTGTCATTAAATAAAATACACTGATATTACTGATAATTATTAGTCTTATTCAGACATTACATGAAACACAAAGCTTCGGAATTTATTCAAAGTCTACAGACCTGATTGAATCCCTTGAATGAGATTGTTAAGCAGTCAAACATTTGACCAACTTTAAACTTGGGAGTTGGTGTGGGTGGGGCACAGGGTTCATTGGAATTGTTCGATTGTTCGGTCACAGTACTGGACTTGGCTGTGTAAGCTATTTCACGTTAGAAATTAATGCTTTAATTTTTGGGAAAAAAATAATTGTGGCAAAATTACAAAATTACAGGGTGAAGTGCTGACATGATAGTAAATTAATTTACTATCATGTCAGCACTTCACCCTGTAATTTTGTCGGTATAATTTTGAATCATCCTGTATATATGCGCCCGCGCGCGCGCGTGTGTGTGTGTGTGTGCGTGCGTGCGTGTGCATTCATACACTTATCTGGCCCATGAGTACACATGAGCATCAGGTAAGTCTAACCACTGCCTTTTGGTATCTGTGAGATGAAAAGGCTTCGAGCGTCAACCCTGAGGCAAAATCCGGAGCTGTAGTTCCTAAGGCAATTTGTTATCGCTTGCAACATTCGTTCTGCGTCAGCGCTGGTCCTTCTTCCGACTCACTTCCGCTTATTCTAGGTGGCTGAAATTTCACATTGATAATGTTGTTACACATCTTTACAAGTTATGTGTTGATTTCCAACCGTTAACTCTTTTTTTTTTTTATTATAGCGGGACTTGTATTTGTACACATGAAGTGTCTTCAGAAATTAGTGTCACATCATTATGGAAACATTTGCCCTTCAAAATTACTTCATAGACAGAAAGAGGTGAGTCAGATAGTGCTAGGTCAGGAGAATAAGGAGGATGAGGAAGGGTGTTGTAGCCACAGGAGAGCACTTCCACTTGGGCAATATGTGAGTTATGAACAGGGCCGTTGTCTTGTAGGAAGTGGACACCTTAGGTCAACATTCCGCGCAAGTGGGACGTACAATGAGGGGGATGCATGTCATCTATATATTTCAAGTAATGAGCTTTTAGTTCCATTTCTAAAGCCATGGATTTAGACCCTATTAGTTTATCAATATGAGTATGTAGATGAGTTCTGTGCCAAGGAGCAGTAAGTGTTGTTTCTGGAATGTTAATAGCTTCATTATTCTATACATTGAGGAACATAATAGTATGAGCAGTTTAAGTTTTCCATGCTAAGTTGGACTGTATGAAATTGGAATATCGAGGCCAGGCATGCCTAACTCTATAATTTATCTCATTTGATAGAACATTGGAGATTTGTGGTGCAGAAGTGTGATGCCAAGTATGGTGTTAACTTGAGTGACACGACTGTGAATAGAGGGAAGGTCTAGCTCTTTCCTCATGACAAGAACTTTAGCAGTCACTGAACATCTAAGTATGATTCTCATGGCCTTGTTCTGTAAAACTTCAAGGGGTTTGAGGGCAGTCGGTGGCAACATACTAAGAATTAAGTTTGCATAGTATTTCAAGGACCTAACAAGGGAGATATACATCAACCTTGGGCCTCTCAGGGAGGCACCTACATATCTGTTATTTATGTATTGCAATGGTCTTAAACGCTCAAGGCAACGTTTCTTATGTTTTGAACAATATCCTTGGTAAAGCGAGAATTGTGTCAGTTCTTGCAATAGTTTGTCCACCTAACCTTGGAATGTATGTTAGTACATGAGATCTGGAAATATGCTTAGTTTTGATTGGATTGATTATGAGATCAAGGGGAGCACACCTTTTGCTGAACCTCTGTAGAACATACCCCCCCCCCCCCCTATCAAATACCAAAATAATGTCATCAGCATAGGATGTGATGCTGCATTGATTTCCTAACTCAGCGTTGAGCTTGCAAAGAGAGTGCATAAGTATATTAAACAGAATAGGGGACAATACCCCCCTTGTGGAGTGCCTAATTCTAATTTGCCATAAGCACTGTAGGTGTCTTAGTACCACACTTTTGCTCTTCTCAAAGATAGATAATCCTTTATCCATAGTAGGAACTTGCTCTTAACTCCAAAAAGCGTTAGTTTATGGAAGATTGCAGTAGGGGAGGCTTAATTTAAGGGAGCATATATATATATATATATATATATATATATATATATATACATATATATATATATACATATATACATATATATATTACATATATATATTACATATATATATATCACATATATATATCACATATATATATTACATATATATATTACATATATATATTACATATATATATATTACATATATATATATTACATATATATATTACAGATATATATTACAGATATATATTACAGATATATATTACATATACATATTACATATACATATTACATATACATATTACATATACATATTACATATACATATTACATATATATATTACATATATATATATTACATATATATATTACATATATATTACATATATATATATTACATATATATATTACATATATATATATTACATATATATATTACATATATATATTATATATATATATATATATATTACATATATATATTACATATATATATATCATATATATATTACATTTATACATTACATATATATATATATATATATCATATATATATTACATATATA
>NC_061820.1:19185510-19190510 GCF_019202785.1 Penaeus chinensis
GTGTGTGGTGTGTGTGTGGTGTGTGGTGTGTGTGTGGTGTGTGTGTGGTGTGGGTGTGTGGTGTTGTGTGTGTGTGGGTGTGTGTGTGTGTGTGTGTGTGTATGTGTGTGTGTGTGTGTGGGGTGTTGTGTGTGTGTGTGTGTGTGTGTGTGGGGGTGTGTGTGTGTGTGTGTGGTGGGGTGTGTGTGTGTGTGTGTGTGGGTGTGTGTGTGTGTGTGGTGGGTGTGTGTGTGGGTTGGTGTGGTGTGTGTGTGTGTGTGTGTGTGTGTGGTGTGTGTGTGTGTGTGTGTGTGTGTGTGTGTGTGGTGTGTGTGTGTGTGTGGTGTGTGTGTGTGTGTGTGTGTGTGTGTGTGTGTGTGTGTGTGTGTGTGTGTGTGTGTGTGGTGTGTGTGTGTGTGTGTGTGGTGTGTGTGTGTGTGTGTGTGGTGTGTGTGTGTGTGTGTGGTGTGTGTGTGTGTGTGTGTGTGTGTGTGTGTGTGTGTGTGTGTGTGTGTGGTGTGTGTGTGTGTGTGTGTGTGTGTGTGTGTGTGTGTGTGTGTGTGTGTGTGTGTGTGTGTGTGTGTGGTGTGTGTGTGTGTGTGTGTGTGTGTGTGTGTGTGTGTGTGTGTGTGTGTGTGTGTGTGTGTGTGTGTGTGTGTGTGTGTGTGTGTGTGTGTGTGTGTGTGTGTGTATGTGTGTGTGTGTGTGTGTGTGTGTGTGTGTGTGTGTGTGTGTGTGTGTGTGTGTGTGTGTGTGTGTGTGTGTGTGTGTGTGTGTGTGTGTGTGTGTGTGTGTGTGTGTGTGTGTGTGTGTGGTGTGTGTGTGTGTGTGTGTGTGTGTGTGTGTGTGTGTGTGTGTGTGTGTGTGTGTGTGTGTGGTGTGTGTGTGTGTGTGTGTGTGTGTGTGTGTGTGTGTGTGTGTGTGTGTGTGTGTGTGTGTGTGTGTGTGTGTGTGTGTGTGGTGTGTGTGTGTGTGTGTGGTGTGGTGTGGTGTGTGTGTGGGTGTGGTGTGGTGTGGTGTGGGTGTGGGTGTGGGTGTGGGTGTGGGTGTGGGTGTGTGGTGTGGGTGTGTGTGTGGGTGTGGGTGTGTGTGTGGGTGTGGGTGTGTGGTGTGGGTGTGGGTGTGTGGTGTTGGTGTGTGGTGTGGGTGTGGGTGTGTGGTGTGGGTGTGGGTGTGTGGTGTGGGTGTGTGGTGTGGTGTGGTGTGGTGTGGTGTGGTGTGGTGTGTGTGTTTGTGATGTGTGTGTGCATGCATTTATTACATTTTTTTTTTTTTCTCGTAACAAATTAACTTTTTTGTCCTAATAATACTCACGGCCACTTTCCTCCGTTTCCTCTTGTAATAAAAATGCTCAAGAGACCTGCACGAAATCCATTCACTCGCACGCACTGTACCCCGTCACAGTCCAACCTCAACTCGACGCGCTGCCTTCCACGTGTTTCCTACGGCCGCGCTCCCTGAGTCCGCATGCGCACCTGGGAACCGAAGTTGTTGTACATTACATTACGTAATAATATATAGTTCACTAATATTTAAAGAATTGGTAATATTATCGAAGAAAATCTGATGATGACATATAAATCATAGGTCTGTTTGACAAATGATACTTTCTTGTAAATCCCTTCTGGCAACTGAAACTTCATCATACGTCAGTCAGGCAAGGCTTATACAAGAATGGAAAATATGTTCAGAAAAGATTTTCATTAAAAGTCATTGTTTTCCTGTAACTGATCCATTAACGTATAATATATTTTCATCACTCTAGTGCAGTTCTATGTATGTTTAGGTAAACAATCTCATGAACTGCCCATTCCTAGAAGTGGCGATCAATAAAAGTCCTGCCATTCAACTTCCGGCAAGACGTTCTTGCCGGAACTGGTATGATAAAAGATTTACTAAATATCATATTTGTGATATTTGTTCTAGACTCTGCATTTATGTTAACTTCTTTTCCCTCGTAGCTTATTTCATGTGGTATGTTTTATTCTTAATTAACTAGTGAAAAGGACCGATACTGCTGGAGTACTTTTGTGACTTTCCTATGTTTTCGTGCACCCACCCAATGTGCTGATTGACCCACCGGTGTAACCACACAATCAATCTGATAACTTGACACAGTTTTATCAGCTGATAACAGGCCGAACTCCACTGACTGATTCATTCACACACAAACATATATGATATACATACTTACATTAACCGCATATTCTCAAAGACAAAAAACAAATATCATTAGCAAAAACTTTGAATAAGAAAAAAATGACAAAAATATGTTTAAAATTGTATATATAATATATTTATATAATTATATATATATGCATCTTTCTATATTTCTGTCAGTGTGTGAATATATATGTACATACAGTATACTATATATAAATATATCTATATATACATATGCATACACACACACACAAACACACACACACACACACACACACACACACACACACACACACACACACACACACACACACACATATATATATATTAATATATACATATACTCATATATATATACTCACATATATACACATGCATAATACAAATGTGTATGTATGTGTATATATATATGTATGTATATGTGTATGTGCGTGTGTGTGTGTGTGTGTGTGTATGTGTGTATGGGGGGGCTGCATATATATATATATATATATATATATATGTATATATTTATATGTATGTATGTGTATATTATATATATATATATAATTTATATATATACATGTTTGTGTGTATGTATACATATACACATATATATTTTTATATATGCATACATACATTTTTTTTCAACAACCATTTATTCCACTGTAGGACATAGGCCTATCTCAATTCACTACTGAGAGTTATACGGCAGTGTCACCCTTATCTGATTGGATGCCCTTCCTAATCAACCGCGATTCGGCACGCTAACACTTGTGACGCGGCGGTGACTTCTCCTACGACACCTGCACTTCTCAAGGCGATATGTCGTTTTCTCGCCGTGAGGTCGGGCTCATGTCAGCAGGCACTTTTACGACTGCTGCGGCAAGAAATTGAATTCGGGACCATAGGGGTCCAGGGACAGTGCTCTTACCATTGGACCATCGCGGCAGTCATATATACATACATATATATATATATATATATATATATTATATATATGTTTATGTAGAGATAATATATATAGAATATATATACATATAAATGTATATATATAAACTATACTTATGTGTATGTATATATATATATGTGTGTGTGTGTGTGCGTCCGCATGTGTGTATGTGTGTATGTATGCACACATGTATAGATATATACATTCATATACCGAAAAGTAAATGGATAAATAGATTGGTAGATACATAGATAAATGGATATACACATTTTCAAGAGTGTTTGTCTGTGTGTGTGTCTGTGTACATATATATACAAATATATATGAATTTATGTACATATATGTGTGTACATATATGTATATGTATGTATATACACATATATATGTGTCTGTTTGTGTTTACACACACACACACACACACACACACACATATATATATATATATATATATATATATATAAGTATATATAGATACACACACATTTACATATATATGTGTGTGTGTGTGTGTGCGTGTGTGTGCGTTTGCATTTATTTATGCACATATCCGTTTATATATCTATGTATGTGTTTATATATAGGTACCTATCTACCTTTGTATGGTTATATGTGTGATGTATGTATGTATAAATTTAAATATATATACAAATATATATATATATATTTACATATATATATCATCATCATCATCAGCTAGAATCAATCCACTGCAGGACGTTATTTCGTTATTTCATCTTGTCATTGGTCTGACCCTTGGCCTCTTTATGTTATCTATAGCCCACTCTGTTACTTTGTCCATCTGTGGTCTCCAACATATATGAACTGCCCATTGCCATTTTTCTTTTTGGTGCTCCCAAGTATATCTTCCACTTTTGTCTGTTCCTTTCCAGTAATTTGGTTGTAGTTCATTTTTTCTGATCATAACTGGGAGGACGCATTGGTTAAAAACTTTTATGTTTAAACATAATGGCAAAGAGCCTCTTAGTATGCTACTGCATAGGTGCTCCAGCCTAGACTGATGCATTGCTTAATTTCCTCTTCGCTAGAAGTGTTTGTCTGCACAAGTTGCCCTTGGTACATAAACTTGTCCACTACCTCTAGCGCTTCGTTATACAATATACCTCTTCTACTCCCTGTCTTCTAGTACTGCTGGTATTTGTACAGAGTAAAATGCCTTTTCGTAATCGATGAATGCTATACACGGGTTTTCTTATATTTGTTTATTTTTCCTCTTATTTGGGTGAGCGTGTGGATGTGGTCTGTTGTTGAGAATTCACTGGGGAAACCTGCCTGTTCTCTAGGCTGGTTAGAATCCTGACTGTAAGAGATGCGTTTTGTGATGACTTTTGTGAACAGTTTGTAAGTTAAAGGTGGCTTATGGGTCGGTTTTATGTATCAAAATGATTGTTGCATTTTTCCAGGCTTCCAGAGTTTTTCTGTTAAGAAGGCATTTGTTAAAAAGATTGGCTAGTTTCATTGTTGCAATTTCTCCTGTATCAACTATAAGGTCTATACTAATTCCAGCTTCACCTGTTGTTTTACCTTTCTTCATGCCTTTAAGCGCTCTTTTTATTTCTTTTGTTGTGATGTTAGGTATGTCTCTAGTGTTCGTGTTCACTTCTACCTGTAGCTGTTCATTTGTGTTGTATAAATCCCTGTAAAAGTCTGCCACTATTATAATTTTATACTTATTATATGTTACTTCTCCGTCTGGTTTCTTTATTGCATACATTTGATTTCTCCTTATTGCGAGTCTCCTTTTAGCTGTTTACTTGCTGGTACCTGAGATAACTGTTTCATTCATTATATGAGAATCGGATTTCCATACATTTCTCGTATTATTATTTATATTCTTTGTTAGTTCAGTTAATTATTTTTTGTCGCTGTTTGACGATACTTGTATGACCGTATATTTTTGCATAAGCTG
>NC_061820.1:19195510-19200510 GCF_019202785.1 Penaeus chinensis
CATAATATGCCTGGGAAGTTTCTGCAGTTTATGGTGCATATAATACAGGGGCCGGCAAAGGGTTAATGACAACGTATAAAATTCTGTTATGCGAGTAATCACGAAGGAGAACAATGAGATCGCCTTGAACACTCATGAGCAATACTTCATGTCACACATGGTCGAAAGCAGCAGCAATGATCAATGCAACGACAAGCGCATCTTTGCCTTACAGGCACTCGAGACGAGGAACAAGATGTCGGATGTTGACCGTCCCTTCTGAATCTGTGTTGCCTGTCAGAGATGTGGTGATGACTGAGCAGTCTTCGATGCTGATGGCAATGACCTCTCGAAAACTTTATCCAAAACTAACAGGAGAAAGATTGTTCAATAATTTTCAGGGTCGGATTTTTTTTTCTTTCGTACAGGAATAATTCTTGCGTGTTTCCATAGCTTTGGCCACTTTCTGCCTCCAACATTCATCAAAAATAATGGCAAGCGGCGGAGCAAGGGCCTTTGCACAGTTCCTAAGAACATGGAGACTAATATTGTCTGGCCACATAGTTTTCATGGCCATATTACATAGTACGGACTATACTTGTTCTGGAGTAATATTTATATTCTGAGAAAGTTGTTTGTGGCCTGTGGCATCTATGGTAACAGCCTGTTAAAGTCATTCTGTTACTAATAACTGAGAAGAGTTCAATCTCAAAGGCGATCCCCTGTTTCTCCTTTACCAAGGACCACCACTGTTTATTACTTATTTTTTTCTTCTACTGTCACGCTCCCCTCGCTGGAGGACAGACTTTACAGTACAAGATATGTGGTGACGAACCTTGTTATGACTAGTAGGGTCTCTCATAACACCTTCATGCTGTACATCTAGCATCAGAGGCTAATTTGCCCCAATATACAAACCTTGCCTGGTGGTTTGGACTGGCATTTATGTAAAATACTGATTCTGTAGAAATTGAATGTAGTCCGTTATCCAAGTGACTTGTTCACTGAAAGTTCTTGAGAGATTTTCCTCCCAGTCTGTTTGCTGCTGAGAATACCTAATGGCAGTCCAGTCTATCCCAAAGTCTCTTAGAAATGACTCTCTGTGAGCAAGTGTGAGGTCTATGTGACTATCATAGGTCAGAGGAGCCAACTTGGGGACAGACGCTTAACGGATTTTTCTCCAAAGTCAGACAGGACAGAGTCAAGAGAGCCACCAAGGATTATGAAGTCTATGAACTGATAGCAGCGAGTCAAAGTTGGTTTTGATCCCCAACTATCATGTTTTGACACCTATGCAACGAAAGTAGATTGCCGAGGTGTTCAGAGAAAAGGTAATTGCCACTGAGATCGGCACAGTGCACAGAACAGGAGGGCTAATTTGTCTTTTAAAATAGCTAAAATACATGGTTGCAACCAATATGGAATCTGTACAAGGAGCAGCTGGATATGAGGTCCTTCTTTGTACTAAACTGCAATCCCTCATTCTGCATTCCTCTTCTGTCATGTCTTTGCCAGTAAGTGTAGGAATTTCCTCGAAAATTTTATCGACATATTCATCAAGATATGTCTCAGCAATCACTACAATATCAGCATCTTCCTGTTAGTTATCCTATATTCGTTCTAAATCCTTTCACATTAGCAGATAGGATAAAAGCATGTCTTGTCGCCTAGGCGAGTTGCTAAGGGAACTGCTGGTTCTGAGATAACCAGAGTTGGGCATGACTGTACAGTGGTAGAGGAGGGAAGGAGAGAGGTGTACCTGTGGACAAGGATTCCTGGGTTGTTCTGCATTCTTAAAGGGCCTGTCACACTGGTCCTTTCTGTTCAGGGATCACTTTACAAGGCGGAAACCTTCCCCAACTGTGAAAGAAACCGAGATGAAAAATCCCCTGAATAAAAACCTCTTTCTTGGTCTTTTGCCCTAGCTAGAGAAGAAAAGATGATGCCGAAACAATCTGTAGTATAAATATTAGGAAGCTCATTAATTCATTGTCTAAAGGGTGAATATTGTACCTTGCTGGATATACTTGTACTGTAGAAATAAGAAATATGTATTACAATTAGCAGTGGTGCCTCACTAAAATTTTAAAGATTATCCAGACTAACATACATCCGATCAAAGAATGCAAACACCCACACACTCCGACAGCTGAAGACACGGCGTTCCATCAGGCGTTTATATCAGCGGACTTTTCACATGAACGTCGGTGACAGGATGCGTGACGCCAGCTGCATCCCGGAGTGCTTATGTAAGGTCAGACGAAAAGATATTACAATTTTGTAAACACTTTTGGTGACAAAGATCTATCAGAACTGTATTTAATGTAAGGGACGTCTCTCATGGCCAGACCGCACACGCTACACCAGCGAGGAATGTAGTTTGAGGTTTCCATAGGAAAAGCAAACTTCTTATACAGTTGTCCTGGAATTACGTCTTAGGTGACTGACAGGTGATCAGGCTGTTTAGTGGTCGTTCCTGCGATTTGTCATTGCTGGAGTGGCAGTAAGAATTTAGCCTATATTGGCTCACGTCCATCTAAATGGATATCTTGTATCTTTACCCGCGGGAACATATACCAACAAGCGAGGGCAAAAGGAAGACGGTCTGATAAACTTAAAAACGCAGGGTATGATATTGCATACAAACACTCAAAAGATAATATACAAAACGCAATAATGTTATTTTATATTAAATCAGAAAAAAAGTAATCTGAAACATAGAAATATGAACACAAACACACACACACTCACAAACACACACACACACTATATTATCAGGCAGGTCCAGAGGAAAACAGTATTTGTTTAGCTGGTTTATTAACGGAACAGGCACGTAGTTATGAAAGATCTTGTCGGTAGTGTAGCCGTGGCGGAGGCGACGTCAGCTCCTACAGGCGAAAGTTGGAAGGTTTTCGCGGGTCAAGCTTCTCCTCTAGCATGCTTAGAGCGTGGGGCCACAAATGTTTTTGTGGGCTTACCCCCTCCGGAGCGTTTCCTGTTGTTCCCAAAGTAAGGACATGTCTACATAGAATAAGAAAAATACAGAGAAATATGTATTGGGCAATGGATTACTGACCTGTACTGCCACAACGAGCGATGTCAGTTGGAGAGAAAGGGTCACGGACTGAGATAGATGAAGCAGGTAATACAAACCGCATTTTAATAAATGCTAAATACATTCGTGTACTCATAAGTGACTACACAAACAATCGCATAGAACTAAGGTCAATTAACTATGGAAATAACAAAAGTTATGGATCAGGAAACATTGTGTCCATGCGACTGCTCGCTCGCTCGCTCGCTCGCTCTCTCTCTCTCTCTCTCTCTCTCTCTCTCTCTCTCTCTCTCTCTCTCTCTCTCTCTCTCTCGCTCTCTCTCTCTCTATCTATCTATCTATCTATCTATCTATCTATCTCTCTCTCTCTCTCTCTCTCTCTCTCTCTCTCTCTCTCTCTCTCTCTCTCTCTCTCTCCCTCCCTCCCTCCCTCTCCCTCCCTCTTTCCCTCCCTCTCTCCCTCCCTCTCTCCCTCCCTCTCCCTCCCTCCCTCTCCCTCCCTCCCTCTCCCTCCCTCTCCCTCCCTCTCTCCCTCCCTCTCTCCCTCCCTCTCTCCCTCCCTCTCTTCTCCCTCCCTCTCTCCCTCTCTTCTCCCTCCCTCTCTCCCTCCCTCTCCCTCCCTCCCCCCTCTCCCTATCCCTCCCTCCCTCCCTCTCCCTCTTCCTCTCCCTCTCTACATAGATATCTATCTGTCTATCTATCTATATATATGTGTGTGTGTGTGTATATATATATATATATATTTATATATATATACATAAATTGCGGTTGTAGTTGATTGACGAGATTTAGTTTTAGTCTAGGAGAATTATATAACTACAAGTTTGATTCATTAGGCTTTACTTCCATGTATTATATTTCATATACTTTCTAGGTTCTAGGAGTATAGTTTATTAGAATTAAGTATTATAATATATAATTTATGTATGTTTTGCTTATTTTAGTCAGATATTAGAGTTGTATCTAGATTCACTTAGTTTAGTCTGGTATTAGAATTATATATACTCAGTTTATTTTTACCCCTTTCTTGTATTTCTATATTACTTTCATAGAAATGCATAAAAGCAAGTAATTTTATTTGTATTTGTCAAAACCAACCCATTGCCAACACTTTATATACACACACAATATTACCTTAAAATCACACAAACACCACGAATAATTACCCGTAATTTGATAAAATTATACACAACTCCATCATTGCAAATTCGATATTTATATACTTAACAATCTTCTGTAGTAAAACATCACAAAATTCTTAGGTCTCAGCTGAGAAGTAGCGAGGTTAGGTGTTCGAGCTGCACAGTTCAACTCCCTTTTCTTCTGTTCTTCTTTGTTGGATTTCTTGCCTATCAACCAGCGGCATGTGGCGAAGGTTAAACCAATGATTTGTGCAATAGGGGCACTGTGGAGGAAATGTTTCGATGTATGGCGTGAGGTGTGTTATTCTTGTGGCTTTTATTCTCAGGCGCGCCAACACCACCTCTCCTTTTTGTTTCTGTTACTGTTTTGTTTTTGTTCTTTATGTCTAGGTTGGTCCACTCACTTTGCCACAGGAGATATATTTTTGCTTTTATAAGAGACACAAAATACATGAGATCTGTACGAACTATGGGCATCTTCTGCACTGCCAATCCAACTGTTAACGTTAACGAAAAGGCTCAATGTTCGGCGAGCAGTTAAGGTTTTGCTGCCAGTTCTGTCCAAGTGTGACGTCATTATTATGGATCTGTCTGTCGTCTGTAATGCGCATGTGTAGAGCATATTCAACTTTTATACAATTATTATTTATAAAGATATTGCGGAGGAAGAACACTAACATTATAGATAACTCTAAAAACAATTACTACTTTGGTACTTTTCACTCGATAAATACTGTGTTTGAATGAATTCCACTTAACTTCATAGTCACTCATAATTTCCAGTGTTTTTACATTAAACGTAATTAATGGTTATGAAGGAGCAT
>NC_061820.1:19218010-19230510 GCF_019202785.1 Penaeus chinensis
TTCAGCAACAGTAAAACTATTAACATTAAATACCTAGACCCTGATGAAGCTACAAAGAAAGTCATCATAGTAGGTTTCCCAACTGAACTCCCCACAGACATATTTACCAGTCTACCATATGTTGTCAGTGCCAAGAGATGTGTGTCTCACATCACCAAACTAAAGATGAGGCAAGTCCTCACAACGGTCAAAGAGGCAACTCCAAAACACAGTGATGTTATAATTACCAGATGTTGGTTATCACCAAATTATGTGCAAGGCAAAGGCTCATTGTGCTATCTGCTCTGGGTCACATGAGACAACCATATGTGTCACCAAGCTAAAAGCAGGGCAAGCTGTCAGTACCAAATGCACCAAGTGGGTTGCCCGCAAAGGAGACAAAGACTTCCACAAATCCAACACCAACCTATAATCCACACAACTAGACCTTCACATCCTACTATCAGCCAACCTTCAGCCACTGCCAGATCAAGGTTGGCGTGGAATGCCCAGCCTTTCCAAACTCTTCATATAAACACGGTCAGGAATAATAGATCCCCATTGAACAATTTGAGGAAAAATTCCCAGCCCTCATTCCTTCCCCCTTGACAACACTTCAAGCTGAGCAGCATGATAACCTCAGCCCTCTATGCTCTCTGGCATCCTTGCTCTCGGCCTTATCTACCTCCATTACCTCACTGATGAAGCAAAACCAAGAAATTCCCCGTAAGATCGAACTCCTGATCTCCACTTTCAAGAGTCCTCACACTTGCCCAGTCCCTACTCCATTTCCAGTTTCTCAGGATAGTCTCACAACTATCAGCTGCCAGAAGACCCGCTCTCCCAGGTTACACAGAAATACCCCAATCTATAGATATCTTCACCACATATGAAGGCGAACAGACCCTACCAGTATTCAACTCTAAACTATGATGGAGGAAATTAAAATTTTGCAGTGGAACATAAATAACTTCAAGACTTACTTGCCTCTTCTTACAGATGTCCTCTACAGAGATGCAATAGACATCGCCCTACTTCAAGAAACTGCTTTTTTAAGACGCTTATAATTTCAGTATACCTGGTTATCAGTAATACCACCCATTTCATAGCTCTAGTACTACATGTGGTCTATTAACTTTAGTCAGGAACTCTATCCCAAGCAATCTCACTCTTAACTCAGCCTCCTGTGGTTCAAACATAGACTCCTTGGTTGTTACAGTACACTTTCACGACGAGCCACTCAGTATTCATAATATACACAGACCCTCCTAGCCATATGCAGATCTAGACTTAGAGGAAATCTCTGCCATATTTGGTACAAGCCCTATCTACATAAAAGGAGATTTCAATTTTCATCACCCAGAACTCAATGATGACTTTCCTCATACCACAAAATCATCCAAGCAGGAAGACATAATCCATGCTCTACCCTCCTCTCCTGATCTTCTCCTAGTCAAAAGTAAAAAAGCGACCCACATTTTAGGGAGATATTAGATCTCACTTTGTAAGCTCCTTCCTTCGACAGCACATTTCTTGGGAATTCCATGACCACTTAAGTAGTAACCACTTTTCCCTTGTAACCTCACTCAGCCTCCCTAGAATGACACTCCTTCCACTTACCCCAAGATGGAATCTCACCTGGGCTAATTGGCAAGTCTTTGGCAAAAAATTAATGACTGGTACCAGTCATATAGGCCTGAAAACAAAGACTCAGAGTAACTAGAGTCAGACCTAAGAGAAACTATCAATACAGCAGCAAATTCGCCCGTAGAGCCAGTAGACCAGTATCACCCGCCCCAGAATGGAGTGGATGGGAGCCACCTGCCTGGACATTCGTAGATTCAGTCAAAATCAAAGAGTTCGACAGCACTGGTATCAGCCGCCCCAGGATATTGAAGGAAAGCGCCACCAGCCCAAGTTAGACCTGGACGAGAACTACGAGGACGTCCGGACAAGTACGACGTCTAAGAAGACCTAAAGGAGGACTACGACCACATGCAGAAGTCGAGGACACACGGATGTCATCCAATATCAGGAAGAAGAGGACGACAAGGAAGAACATCACAAATGGTGGGTCTGGAACAGCGCGCACAGGACGATGAGACGAGGACCAGCGCAAGAACGAGATGGTCACCCAAACAGGGCCAGGCGGAGGTGGTCGCCCTTCAGGACAAATAAATGGTTCCTCGAGGGCGAGTCGCGCGCGGGCACACACACACACACACACACACACACACACACACACACACACACACACACACACACGCATGCACATGCACACACAAACACACCCATGCACACACACACACACACACACACACACACACACACATACACACACATACACACACACGTACACACACACGCACACACATACACATATACATATATATACACTCATATATATATATATATATATATATATATATATATTCTTATATGTATATACACTCACAGATACCCACACACACATAAAGACACACACACAAAGACAGACTCACACATATGTATATACTGAGAGAGAGAGTGTGTGTGTGTGTGTGTGTGTGTGTGTGTATACATATACATATTTAATAGACAGATAGGTATATACATTCGTGCGCGCATACATACAAACATACACACATGTACATAAATATATTATTCTAATTATATATTTTCAACAGCCATTCATTCCACTGCAGGTCACAGGCCTCTCTCAATTCACTATTGAGAGGTTATATGGCAGTGTCACCCTTGCCTGATTGGATACCCTTCCTAATCAACCGCGGTTCGGCGCGCTAACACTGTGCCACGGCGGTGACTTCCTCTACGACACCTGCGTTTGACTTCTCAAGGCGATATGTCGTTTTCTCGGGCTCGAGCCAGCAGAGGGCAGGCATTTTTACGACTGCCGCGGCGGGATATTGAACTCGGGACCACGAGGGTTGGAGTTCAGTGCTCTAATCACTGGACCATCGCGGCAGTCATTATATATATATGTGTGTGTGAGTGTCTATATATTTATCATACAGATATCTATACATGTGTATGTGTGTATGAATGTGTATATATACACATCATTCCTGGTGTATTGGTGAACGCCTTGGAACTAAAATGAAGGTGGTTTTCCGTCGCCTTCCTCCATCGCAGTTCAGGAGCCAAACCAGGTTACTGGCCCGCCTCCTGCTGTTCTGAAGCCACCATTGACCGACGGTTCGGCAACTTCAGATACTAGTCTCGCTGCTACCCGACCTAGGGGTTATTTTGGAGTTTTCCATCTCCTAGCTGGATGGTATTCACTAGTAAGACACAAAATTCATGTAAAGCAAACTACAAACACTACACTGAACACACAGGACGTTCATGCTATGCAAACTGAAAAGCACGCATGGGAGGAGCTGCCCTCACGAGAGGGACCCCGGGTGCAGTTTACCGTCATGCCCAGGACGAATATAATATACATATATAAACATATATGTATGTGTGTATATATATATGTATACATATATGCATATGTATATATATATTATATACATATATACAATGTATATATACATATAAATGTATGTATGGATATATATGTATGTATATGTGTATATATACTTACATATATGTTTGTTAAACAGCCATTTATTCCACTGCAGGATCTAGGCCTCTGTCTATTTATTATTGAGAGGTCATTTGGCAGTTCCAACTTTGTATAATTGGATGACCTTCCTAATAAACCGCGGATCAGCATGCTACCACTTATACCACGGCGGCACGTCCCCTACGACACCTACATTTTGATTTCTCAAGGCGATATGCCGTTTTCTCGCCGTGAGATCAGGCTCGAGCCAATAGACGGAGTGTAGGCATTTTTACAACTCCCGTGGCGGGGAATTGAACTCGGGACCACGAGGGTCGGAGTCAAGTGCTCTAACCACTGGACCATCGCGGCATATACATACATACATATATTCATATGTATGTATGTATGACAGCCACGATAGTCCAGTGGTTAGAGCACCATGGTCCCGAGTTCAATTCCCCGCTGCGGCAGTCGTACAAATGTCTGCAACTGCAGGCTCACGGCGAGAAAACGACATATCGCCTTGAGAAGTCAAACGCAGGTGTCGTAGGAGAAGTCGCCGGCGTGGCACGTGTGTTAGCGTGCTGAACTGCGGGTGATTAGGAAGGGCATCCAATCAGGCAAGGGTAAGACTGCCAAATAACCTCTTAAAAGTGAACTGAGAGAGGCCTATGTCTTACAGTGGAATCAATGGCTGTTGAAAGAAAGAAAAAAAATGTGTAAATATATACATACATATGTATGTGTATACATATACATACATATAGATGTATGTGTGCATAGATATATGTATATATGTATATTATATAAATGCATATATATATACATATATATAAACATATATATGTGTATATATATACATATATATGTGTATATATATATATATATGTAAATGTATAAATATATATAAATGTGTGTGTGTATATTTGTAAATATATAGATATGTATATATGCTTATGTGTGTAAATATTAAATATATATATTTATCAATATACATATCAGCGGGCGGATTTGCATATGTTGGGGAAGTCAAATTTAGGTACTGGCTGAGTCTGTCGTAGATATGATGGTGGGTTGAGAACCACCACCAATGATTGTATATTGTATATATATATATACAATATATATATGTATATATATATATACATTGTGTGTGTTTTCGTCAGTTTCTCTCTATGTGCAAACATAACTTCCTGTTTTTTAAGACCCTGAAAGAGCCCTCTTGCAGGACTGGATTCCTTGGGTGGCATGGGGCACGGCATGGAGGCGAGCTTCGCAGGGAGGCGCAGGCCGCGCGTCGCCCGCTACGAGGGCCCAAGCGCTCTGCCGTCCATCCCCGACATCAACTATGCCTCCTTCATGCTGCAACGCATGCAGGCTCATGGGGACGCCGTCGCAATGGTTGGTACAATCATAGTAATCATACATTGATTACGTCTTGCTCAGAAAAAAAATATATTTGTATTCATACTTGCATCGCTCACACATGCAAACATACACACATAATGCATACACACACACACACACACACATACATACATATATATGTGTGTGTGTGTGCATGTGTGTGTATATATGCATATATATACACATACAAATACAAACATATACACACACACACACACACATATATACATATATGTGTGTGTGTGTGTGTGTGTGTGTATACATATATATGTGTGTGTATATATATATATTTTTTTTAAACAGCCATTCATTCCACTGCAGGACATAGGTCTCTCTCAATTCACTATTGAGAGGTTATATAGCAGTGTCACCCTTGCCTGATTGGATGCCCTTCCTAATCAACCACGGTTCGGCGCGCTAACACTTGTGCCACGGCGGTGACTTCCCCTATATATACATATTTACATCTGTATGTGTGTATATATATATGTATATACAGACGTACACACGCACTGTGTGTGTGTGTGTGATTATGTATATATACATATACATATATATATATATATATATATATATATATATATATATATATATATATATATACATATATATATATATATATATGTATGTATGTATATGTATATATATGTATATATATGTATCTATATGTATATAGATACATATATATGTATATATGTATATGTATATATATATGTATCTATATATATATATACACATGTATATGTGTGTATATATGTATATGTATATGTATATATATGTATGTGTGTATACATAATATATATATATATATATATATGTATATACATATGTATGTGTGTGTGTGTGTACATATATATATATATATATATATATATATATATATATATATGCATATACATATACATATATACACACACACATATCTCTGTGATTGTGTATGTGTATGTATATATATACATATATATGACATATATATGTGCATGTATATATGTGTGTGTGTGTGTGTGTGTGTGTGTGTGTGTGTGTGTGTGTGAGTGTGTGAGTGTGTGTGTGTGTGTGTGTGTGTGTGTGTGTGTGTGTGTGTGTGTGTAGTATATATTAATAGCTCCCACGTGGCTGGCTCCCACGTGGCGTGCCCACGCTGGCCCAAGCCAGCCGGCGGTCCCAGGTGGGGCCCACGCCACCCACCAGTATAAAAGCCCATGATGACCCAGGTCAGGAAGAATCACTACAGGGAGTTCTTGCCGAAAGCCTGTTGGGTCAAGGCTGGCTGCTCAGCCAGCCGTGTGCCCTCTCTGGGCTGACCGTACACCCAGCACTAAGCCTTACCAAGACTTGTATCCGTGATACATTACTGTATCGCGCTGTATCGCGCGTAATATATATTTGTTTTCGCGCTCTTCTCAGTATAGAGAGGTTTACACATTCTGGTGGCAGGGGGGATCGTTGCGTCCTTTCGGCTCGCAACATGGACGCACAGTCTCCGAAATCCGCTCGACCATCTTCAAAAGTCTTCAGAACCTGTTGTGAGTACATATATGGGCCAGTTTTCCTTGCTCTATCTTCCCCTAAATGTGTTGAGCCGTATGTGCAGTTACGCTCACGCTGGTATTGTTAGGTTAAAGTGCTAATTGACAGCAAATGGTACGCTTTCCATTCTTCTGACCTCAGATCACATTACTGTGTGATCACGGTAAGGGTTCAAACAATATGAATATCGTTCATTTATCACGTATTTGTTTAATTTTTCTCGTGATTAGAGAGTATATTATTTCAATTGCAACGAATTTAGCGTGTTCATGATTTTACTGTTTTCATGAACATCATATCATTATTCTTTTCTCACTACCCATTTCCCGTCTTGACCTGACCTCCGAGTGAAACCTATTAGTCACATCTGCTTGGGACAGCTGTGTGATCTGACCCCACTTTCACTCATTGATTGACACCGTGAAATGAATGTGAGAACCGCTGGCATTTCCTGTATATTGTTTTCGAGATTGTTACATGATAGGATAACGCGTAGTATCCGTTACATGTTCATTGGTGACACGTTCTATCGGCGCTAGAGTGGAGCTTGTAACGCGAATTATTTGCATTATTATATAGCGCCAGAGATCTTCCCCTTTTCATAGTGTCAGAATGCTTAATTAATTGGGGTTGCTTATATGCCTAATAGATCCGCGTTCCGACGTTAGTTCGTTCGGTAACTTTTTGAGCCGGTGTGACCCTCAATGACGTCCGTAAAATGTAGGGCTAGGGTTTAAGCTAGAATTGAGAATCACTTATTAATCACAAACCGCTCACCCCCTTGACGTCGCTGCCATGTTTGGGGTAAATCCCATCGAGCTGTGATTCATGATAAATAGCCGTAGGGCATTGCATGAGTGCCCATCACAGACTCGCAGATAGAGTGGGTTATTAATATTTTCCCAGCTCATTTCGCTTCATAAAGTACGGCAAATAGGGTAGAGAGACCCCTCGTCAATTGAAGTCTGTATGTGCAGCTTGACATGTTGTTACCTCGGCAGATTTTTTTCCCCGAGAAGATTCACTTGTGAATTGTTTTCACGTCACCATTCATTAGTGCGTCATTCTGTCGCGTATCATTTGATGTTAAATTCAATGTAGCACTTGAAATAATTTTGTATTATTTCTATAGCTAGTTTATTGCATTTGTGTAAAATAAACGTTAATTTCCGTGTTTGGCACCCACGTCAAGTCTGTGTGAGGTCACTTTCACTCTCATTAACTGTCACTCACACTCACACACACACACACACACGCTCACGCACTCCTGCGAGTTTGTCAAGTCTTAATGTGTGACTTGTGGCATACATTTCTTCTCTACGTTATGACAATTGGTTCAAGTAAATCCTTGCGGATTACCGTTGTCAGTTCCCTTATTTACCCTCCTGTCTATCAGAGACGGTTAGCAGTTCAAGCTAGGTCCATGCGGATCGCTGTTACTGTCTCTCTCTCTCCTATTATTTTCCTTAACTTTGTGAAATAAAACACAAAATGAAAAAAAAAAAAAAAAGAATATAACAAAATTCAACCATAAAAACAGCAAATTATATAAGTAATCGGCTAGTGGCGCTTAACATCCCCTCTTCTCTGTTGTCTCTTCTTTTCTCTTACTATCTTGGCCCTTATATGTATAATCTTGTTCACGATATCTGTCATGGTACCGAAGGAGGCCCTGCTGTAGAAACGGTCACCTTCGAACGCTATGAAAAACGTCACCGAAAGTTCGCCAGAAGCCTGGAGACCAGGATAATCGTCAGAGCAGAGCAAGCCGCCCCAGGAAGTGGAAAGGCGTCGCCTGCCAGTATGCCAGTAGATCCAGTGAAGGACCAACAACTCGCCAGATCAGATACCAGTCGACCCATAATGCTGTGAACTTGCATGAACGCCGCTGATCTACTCAACCTCCAGGAGCTCGTCACCCGAAGAGGACGTTTCCTGCCGGACGCCTGTGATCCTGACGAGGACAACTAGGACGTCAGTACGAGCAAGCAGCGAGATGGACCTGGATGAGATCTGCGGGAACATGCATTGGGCGAGTAAGCCGCCGAGTTAGGCCTGGTCGAGGACTACGAGGACGAATCTGAAGTCAAGGAGGACCTGTGCGAGACCTTCGAGGACGTGTGGATGTGGAGGACGGACGGATTTACCAGGGACCAAGATGAAGATGACGACAGGGACGAGCAACCACGAAGATGCACCAGGGACAGCACACGCAAGAACGAAGTGTTTACAAGTCAAGAACCAGCCAGGTTGGGTCACCCTTGAGGCAAATATCAGGCGCCTCGAGGGCGAGGCGTGAGTAGGTGAGGGGGCATTATAGTATATAAAGATAGCTCCCACGTGGCGTGCCCACGCTGGCCCAAGCCAGCCGGCGGTCCCATGTGGGGCCCCACGCCACCCACCAGTATAAAAGCCCATGATGACCCAGGTCAGGAAGAATCACTACAGGGAGTTCTTGCCGAAAGCCTGTTGGGTCAAGGCTGGCTGCTCAGCCAGCCGTGCGCCCTCTCCGGGCTGACCGTACACCCAGCATTAAGCTTTACCAAGACTTATCTGTGTGAATTATCTGTGTTGCTTAAACTTCTCAATAAAAGAGGTTAAGCCAAGCCGTCCCTTTCACTACTCCTGCTAAACCATATGTTTAAAGCGTTCATACAGAGCCTTTACAGTGTGTGTGTGTGTGTGTGTGTTTGTCGTGTGTGTGTGTGTGTGTCCGTCTGTGTGTATGTGTTCATCTGTATGTGCGTGAGTGTGTTTATTTGTGTGTGTGAGATTGTCGTGTGTATGTTCGTCTGTGTGTGTGTGTTCGTTTGTATGTACGTGAATGTGTTTGTTTGTGTGTGTGTTTTATGTATGTAGGAATATGTACAATTTCCAGGTGGACGCGGAGACGAAAGGTCGACGTACTTACGCAGAGTTGTGTGAGCTGATTCCCCGAGCATCCGGAGGTCTGAAGGCCGCCGGCGTGAGGCCCGGCGATGTTGTCCTCCTGGTCACAGGAAACCACGTCGACTATCCCCTTGCGATGCTGGCCGTCATTCACAGGGGAGCCACTTGTGCCCCCATCAGCCCTACCCTTAAGCCAGGTGAATTTGGGAACACTTTAACCATCCTTGATATCACAATCGGTTTCTCTTTCACTATTTTACGAGAAATATTTCATTCTTTATTAGATAAAATGCTGTACATATCATCCTCATTATCATACCTAGCTTAATTTTTCAGTGTGTGGTGAAGTTTAGTCTAAAATGAAAGCCCCAAGGCTGGCAAATCACCGAGATGCGTCAGCTGGTATGACTTTAAATTACAAGAAAACATGGAAGCTTCGAATAAATCGAAAATGTACCTGACCACTATGCAATTTATATTGTTTATACACACCAGTCTTCGCTTCGCAAGACTGTTGAAACTTTCAAATGTATTTCTCAGATTTAGACAAAAAATATCATTACATTGTTCTTCGAATGGCAAGTGGAAGCTGCTTGAAGTTTTGCATCTTATCGTATCCGACAAGTCCGAATCTTAGATATTTGAATAATTCTAATGATCACTGGCATTTACTTGTCTTAAAGCCTATGATATATCAACAGATCAAGATGCAAAGCCTTTCCTTTGATATCTTTAAGCCTGTCTCTCTCTCTCTCTCTCTCTCTCTCTCTCTCTCTCTCTCTCTCTCTCTCTCTCTCTCTCTCTCTCTTTCTCTCTCTCTCTCACTCTCACTCACTCACTCACTCACTCTCTCCCTCCTCGCTTTCCTTCAACCCCCCCCCCCTCTCTCTCTCTCTCTCTCTCTCTCTCTCTCTCTCTCTCTCTCTCTCTCTCTCTCTCTCTCTCTCTCTCTCACTCTCACTCACTCACTCACTCTCTCTCTCCTCGCTTTCCCTCAACCCCCCCCCCCCCCTCTCTCTCTCTCTCTCTCTCTCCCTCTCTCGCTCTCTCTCTCTCTCTCTCTCTCTCTCTCTCTCTCTCACTCTCACTCACTCACTCACTCTCTCTCTCCTCGCTTTCCCTCAACCCCCCCCCCTCTCTCTCTCTCTCTCTCTCTCTCTCTCTCTCTCTCTCTCTCTCACTCTCACTCACTCACTCTCTCCTTCCTCGCTTTCCCTCAACCCCCCCCCCCCCCCTCTCTCTCTCTCTCTCTCTCTCTCTCTCTCTCTCTCTCTCTCTCTCTCTCACTCTCACTCACTCACTCACTCTCTCTCTCCTCGCTTTCCCTCAACCCCCCCCCCCCCTCTCTCTCTCTCTCTCTCTCTCTCTCTCTCTCTCTCTCTCTCTCTCTCTCTCTCTCTCTCTCTCTCTCTCTCTCTCTCTCTCTCTCTCTCTCACTCACTCACACTCTCTCTCCTCGCTTTCCCAACCCCCCCCCCCCTCTCTCTCTCTCTCTCTCTCTCTCTCTCTCTCTCTCTCTCTCTCTCTCTCTCTCTCTCTCTCTCGCTCTCTCTCTCTCTCTCTCTCTCTCTCTCTCTCTCTCTCTATCCGTTGTAAAATATAAGCTTGGCTAGGTTTCTCAAATAAATAAACGAGGTGGACATCTAATAACAAATTCCAGGCTTGTTTTCAGACTACAAGGGAGGAGTTTAAACGATAACGTAAAATAGCACAACACGTTGCTCAAACTCTGAAAGGCTCTCTTAAGTAATGGAAAAAAAATCCAACGTGTTGGTTCTTCCTTGATCTACCAAAGACGGCTTATGTTATAGAGGTACACGTAACTCGGACACGTTGAAAATTCTTCAAATTTTAGCAATATAATGTGAACACGTATTTGAAGTACTCTGGCTGGCCGGAGTGTATCACTTTGAGTGCGTAAAGGGCAACATGTTTTAGAATATATCAAAGTGTTAGCGGTTTCGGAGATGCTACAAAAAGGCGTATAGCTAAAGGCAGCTAATGTTCTTTCCCCAATTATCCATTCATATTAAATAATCTGGAATCGATAATAATTGTCCATCACATCATGTGTGAAACGCATTTCTAATCCTCCGCACAACACTAGTTCGAATCCTTAGTGACAAATCTTTGATGGCATATTTAATGTTTAATTCTCTTTATGTCCGTTAGGCAAAAGGTGGCTCACTTTTATTTACACATCCATTTTCGTTGTTTTTTAAGATGAATACATTGGCTTGGATTTCTTGCCTCCCTTTTTGTATTTAAAAATACGATCATAGAAAAGACTGACTGACCTGGGAAAGTTTACCATACATATAAACAGTTTCTGTTTTAACCTTAATCTAAAGAGAATTGTGGTAATCTGGCAGCCCGGAAAGGCACTCGGACAGAAGAAGCTTCGGTGGTTAGGAATCCGCTTTTAAAGTGAGTCTTCAAACCTTAAAATTTTCGTCTATAGCTGAAACCTAACGTATAGCATCAGGAGACATGTTACCAGATTTATTTTTTCTTTACTGATTATTCTAAAGAAATACTTTCTAAGCATCATTTTGAACAGGACGTGGTATTGGATAGATCAACTGATTGCACAACACTTTATGTATCATTTATGTTACAATTTGCAAGTGAGGAAGATATTTAATGTTACAATTGCCAAGCAATCATATGCTTGAGATAAATGACAACTTGGATATACGAAGCTGAGCCTAACCCGGAATAAGCTTTTGTGAGGAGCCCGGCCCGTACCGACTAATGCTGACTCAAATAGTATATGCCAGCTTGTGCTGTCCCAACTGAGCTTAGTAATTACCCAACTTCCAGGCGACAGTTGAAACATTTTGTTCATGACCCCTTGGATGAGAGGCTGACACGTTACCACTGTAATATATGCATATCACAACCTAACCATCCGATAAAACCACCCATGTTTTTTTGCTTGAGGTACGCTGACTAAATTTTAATTCTATCCGAATGAAAGGATGTAGGTGTCACATGCCGCTAGTGAAAGGTCTGTGTTCAATAGAGCTATTGGTAATTCATAGTCAAATAAGAACCAATCCAAGGTCCTTGGTGCCTGAATATACATGGCCGATGCTTGTTTACCTTTGTCAGTATATTTCTGTATAATTCGAGACAAAAT